>NC_056748.1:440717700-440802700 GCF_019279795.1 Protopterus annectens
TTCACATAACATATAGAAGTGTCATATATAAAATAACTGTTGTATGTAATTATTAATGAAACGTAGAATATAATAATGTCCTGTAATCTGGACATGTGCTATGTCTTGATTATTTTCTCAGTGTCCCTCGCAAAGTGGGACAGGTGGTAACCCTAAAGTCCTACTTTGGTCAATTGAGAAGGTGGCAAACCTATAATAGGTATGCGGTAGCATGACCCATCCGACAGATGTGGCTACCACAACCCAACTACTTGTTTGTAATGCAGTGTCTCGGTTCCCATGTATCAGCCAGACGGGAGCAGACTGTATGCGGAACACACAAATATGATTAATTCACTAGACAGGCTGCTGATTCCATACAGTCGAACGTCATGCCATTGCCTAATGGGCAGCCATTCCCGATACTGTAGTCATGTAGTCCGATGTGATAGGCATTACAAGATGGGAGCATTATAAATGATTCACTGGACAGGCCACTGATTCCGTACAGTCGAACGCCATGCGGTCGACTAATGGGCAGCCATTCCCAATACTGTAGTCAGGAGTGGCCTTAGGTCAACTGGATGTCCTAGGCAGAGGGCACAACGGCACCCCCACCACACCACCCAGTGCCCCCATCCTGGTCTACCTACACCAAATAAATACTGGTAAAGTGCCCCCACTAATGCGGCGCCCTAAGCTGCTGGGCCGCTTAGTTGGCCTATGCCTAAGGCCGGCTATGACTGTAGTCGTGTAGTCCGATGTGATAGGCATATCAAGGTATGCCTAAGAGGAACACACGAATATGAATGATTCACCGAACAGGCCGCTGATTCCGTACAGTCAAGCACCATGCCATCACCTAATAGGCATCTGTTTCCAATACTGCATTCATGTATTCCGATGTAATAGGCATCACAAGGTGGGAGCACATTATATGAGGTACACACAAATATGATTGTGACACTGGACAGGCCGCTGATTCCGTACAGTCGAACGCAATGCCGTCACTTAATGGGTGGCCAGTCCCGATACTGGAGTCATGTAGTACAATGTAATAGGCATCACAAGGTAATATTGTGGTCCTCGCTCACACCCAGGGGTGGGAATGACAGATGCAAGCACCAATGCTGGTGCATTAGCAAGTGCAGGATCGAGCGGGTGTAAGCATGTTTGGCTACCAGTATGCGAGTATTGCATTGGTTAAGCAATGTAGATGCTAATCGAGCGTAAGAGGCTGTAACCAAAGGATATCATACAGCGCAGTCATTCAACAGTATAGGAATGTGTCCCATCATGTAGATGTACATGTGAGTGTTTATGTCCAGCATATAGGTATATACATATATAGAGATGTATCAGGGACATACCATGTGGCAACAAAGCATTACAAATGAATGAAACGGGAAACACCAGTGACGCCTGTATTATGTAGTGGTGTTGCTCTATGTGATCACAAGACTCCCTCAGACAGACATGTGTCAGTCATACACACAAATAGTTGTACATTGGCCATATACATCACTCTGTGCATGTAATGCACATTAACACAACCATACCTGTCCAAACATTATGTGTGAACAGTACTCCTGCAATGTGCTGTGTGCAACATCATCATCATGATAAAGGTAAATAGGGTAACCACAGAGGGACCAGTAGTGTTTTGTGTACAATGGGATCATCCTCCTCATGTGTACCTGGACCATGTAGGAGTGATGTGCATACCAGAACCCTGCACCTGAGGGACAGTGGTGAGGATAACAGTAGTATGTTATGATGCATATTACAAGGGTTACATGTGTCCAGTGGGCACATGTGTGTAATGGACAGCTATGTATAGGGCAGATGGTGTCCTAGGAGCCAAATGGCCTTATGTGTCCATAGGTGAGGGTCAGATGTTGGGGAAGGAATGTAGGTATGGCCTTGGAGGATAGGGAGGAGCACAGAAATGACAGCATACAGGGTTGGTATATGACACATGTGGAGGGGGATACGCCCTGGATGGGGATGGGTCTTCGACATTCAAAAGCTCATGGGAACAGTGGGACTGAGGTCCCCAAATGTGGGAAACTGCCACTGCACCTACACAGCTGCAAAGGAGGCAGTGCTGGGGGCTGTCCAGGAGGGGCAGCATCACCCTGTAAATGTAACACTCTGCCCTTGAACTGGTGTATCTGGCTTCATAACCACTTAGGGAGCCATCAACGCAACATGTCCAGGACCGCACGACTGCAGATATGTACCTGTTTGGTCCTGCTCCCAAGGGGGACATGCTCCATCTTCAGTGTTGGTACCACCAGAAGGTGGTGCAGAGCCAACAGAGGTTGATGTTAATGGCTGGGAACCAGATGTACTAGTGCCCGGTGCCATGGTCAGCTGAAGTGGGACAGGAAGATCTGCCAGGACCTACCAACCCATTCAGCCTATGGTGTTGCGTTTTAAACCCACATATGGCTTAGTGATAGACAACAGCATACAGGATTACCTACGACAGTATGCATAGATATCACGAGCAACCCAACACAACAGATGGTTTACATTTGCAGAGGGAGCACAACACATGATTATATACCGCATGGCAACTGTACAGTGTGTAGTAGACATGTGACCACAGCTATGAACAGTTGCCCATCATTGGCTTGTCACTGGGAATCCCACACTGTGTCAGTCATACCACTGTCTCATGTGACACATGTCCAGTCAGGGATGCGATGGCAGTAACACATCCCTATCATCATGTACTGTCTGCAATCCTCACACTATGCTTCTGCTATGCACAGAAGCGTGTTCAGTATGTAACACAGGAAACAAATTGTTGCACACACTGACCTGTTCACAGATGGCCCTACAGAGTACTGTCATGTCTGTATTTTAACATACAGAATAGCCATTACCACACACATGTTAAACAGGCAGTAGTCGCAATGCAGCATAGCTACACTTACATGCTGTAGTTGTGTGGCACATCACTCTCCTGTCATTAGGCTATTTCCCACTGTGGAACATAATTGAGGTACATCCAGATATCATCTGCGATGCCATGTCAGAACACCACATCCAGGTACCACTCGCAGCGACTGTCATGGCCAGATAATAACATGTTTCCCCTAGATAGTGTACTGTGTTTAACATCAGGATGGCTATGGAAACACCATCACAGCTGTACCACATGCAATCAGCTAGAGGAGGACTGCAATAGGTGCAGAGGCCATCACCTGACCATTTCCATCTATTACAATACACATGCTGCTGCTGTGCAGGTGTACACCTTCACATCCACCAGAGAGTTTGTGTGCGGGACAGGAAATGTACACCAGGGAAGGGCTTGGAGACTTAACCATAAGCATCATCTGCCACACGCTGAATAGTACAGGGGCAAACCCCTGACTACTCATTACTATTACATGTGCATGATGTTACTACATGTGCCACAGAGGCGACATGTTGCAGTGCTGTAAGAACATGTGTGTAGGTGAGTGAGTGCCATCTGCAACAGATATAGTAGACATACATTAGGTGTGGCACACATGTCAGTCCACGTGAACGGATGCCATTGTCACCACAACCACATTCTAATGGGCATGCATTGACACCTTTGCCAGGGTGGCAAATACACAATGTAACTACTTAGTTTGCCACACCACAGTAATGCACAAGACCACATGCACCACTGGGAATATCTGGAGGTTCTATGGGCTAGGGCATGTGAAAGTGCTTGACAACTGTTGGTATGCCAACAAGGTTTATACTGGGAGTGACTGTAGATGGGAGCATCACAACTCACACACAGACACAGGGTGCCAGTACTGTCATGCAGGTATGCATTGCTCCATGGGTGTGTAGTGTTTTGCTGTGCAAGATGGCTGTACAAGGCTGGGTTAGGGTAATCCTTGCCATTGCGTCACCCAACAATGGTGTGCAGTGCAGGGGTGTAGTGTCTGCAATGTCCCACACAGATAGGTACTGCATTATCTGTCCTGACATCCTGGTTACTAATGTGTAGGGCCATAGCTTTGCAATGCATGCCATGTCTGTGTTTGATAGTCCTTCACATGGACATTGCCTGGGATGTGCATGTCCCACAATACTGTACAGTGACATGTACAGGTGTACCTGGTTTGGCAGACACATGTAATGTACACAGCCTGTTATACCCTGATATGCCAATGCTGGCCTGGTGTGGTGAAACCTGCTTATAGTGTGCAGGTCGGCCCTGCATCTGCATGGATAGAATGGACAGGTATTCCATGGTGTCAGTGGCATGGGTCCATACAGGGCACATGTGCACAGCATTGTCTGGCCTTAGTGGATCACATATGATGGCACCACATATGTTGCAGCCATTCAGTGTGGAACATAGTGAAAGCACAATGTCCGCACATATGTGCCTATTGTACCACTGTACGGATTGCCATGTCCTCTGCAGGCCACTGCAGTCACACCATGCCTATCTGTCCTCAATGTGCATGTTACTAGCAACATAGTGGGATATCTTAGGCAAGGTTGTATGTGCATGGCACATGGGTGTGGGGCATATACCGTGTACTAGTAGGGCTGCATACTTAGTTCACCAGCCCTTTTGCCAGATGTATAGGTATGGCTTGCCAACACGGTGCCATGGCTGACTGACAGCTGTACTCCTCGTGAGGTGGCCAATGTGTCATAAGACAGATACTATATAGGAAAACTACAAAACACAGACTACACATGTCAAGGCTGTCATTATGACAGTCTTGGAATGCGCACATCAACAGGGATGCTGGCAGTTAAGATGTACATACCTGTGAACCTGTGTGTTTAAAGTAAGAATCCATCCTGACCTGGAGTATGCCCATCTGTGGAATGGATGACTACTACCACTATACAGGATTACAATGGCCATGCCCATACACAGAGGCACATAACTGACACAAGATGCCACTGGGCATGCTCACACACTTAGTAGCACAGGGCTGTTTGGAATGCACTATGTGTCCGTCTACACAAGGATATACTGGGCATGCTCATACACTTAGTAGCACAGGGGGCATGCTCACACACTTAGTATCACAGGGCTGGTCGGAATGCACTATTATGTGTCCATTTACACAAGGATATACTGGGCATGCTCATACTCCTAGTAGCACAGGGCTGACTGGGATGCACTCTGATGCTAAAGATGGAGGACCACAGTGGCCATGCTATTACAGGTAGACGTAATGAACACATTGTAATGGGCTCTGGTGTTAGTAGTTGTAATTGTTAGCGGGAACACTGCTCTACATATATTTGACACCGGTCTTTTACACAACATCGGCTGTCATTCTGGGATGACATGGCTGACAGTAGACAGGCCTTTGTCACATATCACATGCATCCATGATACAAGGAAGTGTGGATATTACCCAAGTCACATCCACCCACACAGTGCCATTCCAAGGTAAATGTTCTAAACACAGGTTAACTTCCATACACCTACAGGACAACTGCATTGTTTTCTTATGCTAACCTGTGCTAGATGTGTAGCATCCATATTCACAGCTGGTCACTATAGATCCAACAATGGGGAGTACTGACATCTGTGCAGTGAGGAACACCTGGCTGATGTCTCTGTAGTGCACAATAGCACTACTACCATATACCTCAGAACCTAGCACTACCACCATATACCTCAGAACCAGACATGTGGGCAATAACACAGGTACAAACCGCTCCAGGTGGTGTACCCACATACATAAAGGCCACTCACATGTACTGACCGGTCCCCCCATGAAAGGCATCACAGATGAGCCATGTGCAGGATACAGTGTCACATGCTGCATTCTAGGATGTAAACTGTAGACACCACCATGCCCTCGGAACACTAACATGCAACCATACATGTGTGACATAGAAGAGTACACCACCATGTGACCCTTGACATGTGTACTGTACTAAGCTCTACATCAACTGTAGAGAGTACACATGTACTGACACAGTTGCATCATGTGTTATGCAATGCAATGATACCAGTGTCTGTGACCAGGTCAGCTGTACACATACCAGGGGTCCTCGGAACTTTCCACCATTAGCAGATTACTGTTGCTGTACACCAGTACACACCCTCATGTATGGATATGACACACATGTACCTGCCCTGGGTATGTACATGCCACACACACAACATACCTGTAAATAGCATAGCTGTTGTAGTCCTTTGTGCAAACAGGTGGCTACAGCCATTACACACATGCACATGGAATGTAGGTCCATGGCTGCTGAATGCTAACAGTACATAAGGTGTGATATCAATGCTGACAGAGGTAACATCCCCTCTGTACTGGCCACCCATCATATCATACAACAGTCCATGTGTCATGTATTTTTTTACACATATCCACCAATTGCAATGCCTACAAACATGACCAAATGTCAGGATTGTAGGACCTACACATCTGTACACATAGTGTTGTGCATTCAGATAACATGCGTGTGCAGTTGCTGATGTATGCAGTTGGCGTGTATCCTAGTACATTAGGCAGCTGCAATGCAGCCTCAACATTGCCAACTGTATATGGTGATATGCTGAATGTACAGAAAGATGTACCACAGGTATGGACAGATGTGTTGAAATAACTAAGTGGTGGGGGCATCTTTGCAGATCGATGTTTCCTGTGGACGGCTCACAGGTGTGTCACAAGCGGTCCTACAATACCCTGTGTAACTGATAAGCAATGGTTTCGTTAATTGAAGGACATAACACACAACTTAGACAGTGGTCAGGGTGACAGCGAAGGTAAATCACTTGACACCTGTTAATAGATATGACGTCCCTAGTGCATATATCAGCACTGTTGCCACAGGAAGCATCAGTACAGTTTGTAACGTGTGCAATACGGCCGTACATCTGACATACATAACATAAGCTAGGCAGGTCTGAGATTCACAGTACTGGCATGTGTGGTTCCGTGTGTGTCCATATATGTCACGTATTGTGGGAAATACATCTCAATTTTTACTCACTCTCCTGTACACTAGTGTACACATCTGTACAGACTGCAATGTAGAAAGCAGGACATAGGCAGGGGCGTGTATCTCACACATGTGAGGTATCTGTATGTGCATGACGTAGGTGTATTAATTACTGAATGCCACAGTGTGTGTATGTAGGGCTGACTGGTCCCTGGGGTGAGGATGTATGTTACCATACTGAACTGATAAGACCCCTCCCACCATCCAGGTGATGCATTCTACTATCCGTGTTGATGTTCCTGATCTTAGGCCATACTGACTACCTGTACATGTGTATTCTCTGTGGCTCGTCATGTACGTGCACAGTACTGTAATGATGATTTGCACATAGGCAGGGGTCCTCATCCCACCAGTAGCAACTGTGTGCGAGTGTGTGTTACTGTGTTGGTAAAGCCGTGAGTGAGTGTGTGTGTTACTGTGTCACTGAATACATGTGTGTCAATACCTGAGTGTGTGGGTGCAGTTGTGTGTTGGCATCCTGTCATGGGAACGTGTATTACTGATTCCCAATGAGGCATCACACTTTCCACTGGCCTCTACCCTTGTAATCAGCTAGACCACTCTCTTACCTCACCACTCCATGTAACTGTACCTGTGATGTCACCCTTTATGGATGTCATGTCTGTGGCCACAGTAGCTTAATATACAGCTATCATGCTCTTGGAACGGTAGATGTGTTTATAACATGGGACATTCTCACTGATATGTGGCAGCTACATGGTGCATGCTGGTATATTCATACATACCTGTGAGTAGTCCACACTGACATATGGGACACTAACTGCAAACACTGACATCCACCAGCACGTGCAATTAGACCTGAAGAAGGACAGCAGAACATCATAACCAACATGCAGTTACTGTTGTTACACAAGACATATACTGTTAACAGTATTGTACACCTGTACTACATGGTATATCTGCTGCCTGTCAACAGTCCTCAACATTTGTAAACTACACTTATCCTAGTCTGTTCACCCTGTGCATCAGACCATATGAGCATGTCTCTGCACTGATGGTGTGGATGTCAGGGATGTGCACAGGCATCATCATATGCACAGGGTGTTAATGTTTGCTGGAGGCCTAGGCTGCACTGTTGTTACACAAGATGCATACTGTTAACAGTATTGTATACCTGTACTACATGGCATATCTGCTGCCTGTCAACAGTCCTCAACATTTGTAAACTACACGTATCATCCTAGTCTGTTCACCCTGTGCATCAGACGATATGAGCATGTCCCTGCACCAATGGTGTGGATGTCAGGGATGCGGCACAGGCATCATCATATGCACAGGGTGTTAATGTTTGCCAGAGGCCTAGGCTGCACCATTGGATGACATCATGTGTGTGGGTTTGGGCCTTTGATCTAATTGGGTGTGTGTGGATGTTATGCATGTGTGTGTTGTGGTGCCCTACATATGTGTCCAGTGTGTGTGTGTGTATGTATGCACACAGTTCTCCCATGTGTCTGGCCTAAACAGGGCTATTATTGACAGCTGCAGACTGTACAGGCGTGGTTTTAAAATCACAGTGTCCGGCCACGGACATGTGACCTGTGCCTGCCAGGGGTTTCAAGGGCACTACCAGACAGAGATGCAGATTGGGTACTGTCTGATGTCACTTGTCCACTGGAACTGTGTCCCTGTTGGGACCATCCCGGGCCATGTGCACGTGGCCTGATGTGTTGTGGTGTGGACAGCACAGCACCAGATGCACTGCTGCTGCTACTGCCACTATGGGAGCGGGCATGTGAGGTAGCTCGTACACGTAGACCTGACACAGGTGATGTAGCAGCCTTATGTCCATGTGCCTGACGCCTCACTCCTACCAGATGTTCCAACACAGACAGCTCATGCTCGTGGATTGTCATGCCATGGTCAAGGACTCCAACCATGTCACCCAACCGTCTATCCAAAGCATCAGCAATCTGCTGTTGAGCATTTACCATTGCCTGGATGCTGTTGTTTAAAGAACGGACAGCAGCCCTCTGTATTCTTTGATCTTCTCTGTTGCACCGTTCGGCACATGTCTGTGCCTCCATTACAGCCTGAAACATGCGTCTGGTGACAGCAGCTGCTGCGCTCTGTCATGCAGGAACATGTTGGCCAGAGGGCCTCCTACGAGCAGCACTGGCCACTTGCCTGTGTGGGGCACCACCAGTAGTTTGGCTGACACCATGGTGTGTAGGCACACATTCCATAGCCCCCACACTTTCCTTTTCCAAGCTACCACATGCTAACTGTCCTTTTTCTATGGCCACTGGTGATGGGGTATGTGCAGGTATGGGATCTGTGTGCAGGGATGAGGTGGATATAGATGGAATGGCAACCAATGGCACAGTTTCAGCCCCTGACAACTCTGCCTGTGTCCCACTCATACGTTCATCATCACTGCTAGAGTCTGTGGGGACACTAACATCAGATGTACCGCAGGAGGGCAATGCACCTACATCATCTGTAAGGGCAGACAAGAATTGTACATTACAATCTATACAATAGACACACACACACAGACAGACATGCATGTGATATGACAGAAGGCATGCAACATGCATGTGATACGGCAAACAGCATGCAGCTCAGACAATAATAGTGGTAGTTATCATACATCCCTGGGTTGCACACAACAGCATGCATGTGTCATAGCAGATGGCATGCAAATTACACAATTATAGTAATAGTTAGCATACATCCCTGTGTTACACCATGTGGACCAGCACAGGTTAACAGTACACCTGCTTGATGTGTGGCATATGACCTTGATAATCACATGTAGTATGACATGTGATCTGCTGATGTGTGCAATGACATGCATACATGTTTAACACAATGGTGTCCTGTCAAATATACAGTGAGGCAATGGTGTACCACATCAGTGTTGTCTGTCCGCCCTACAGATATACTGCAAATTTAGCTGATGTGCATGGCCATTGCAGGGAATCATGAGGCATCTCTAATGCTATACAGTGTGAGTTACAGAAAGGATTCATAGCCATGACTGTGTTCAGATACAATACATATATACTGTGGAATGTGAACCACATCACTGAGGTGTATACACACTAAACCATGATGTGGAAGTTGTGACACAGGTCACTGATGGGTATACGGATGACACCCTGCACATCTGCAACCATATTGCTGCAGCCTGGCAACTATGGCCAGACATGGCGAACATGTCAGTACACCATGTCCCACATGACATCTGTGTACCACACAGACACACACACACACACACACACACACACACACACACACACACACACACACACACACACACACACACACACACACACACGTGGAGTTAGTATGACATTTATGTCCAACACCAGCAACAGGAATGTATTGTATCTGTGGCCTGATGTGGATACTGTACAGGTGATTGCTGTCATGTCACAACCCCCTCAAGATGTTCAACGCAACTTATGTGGTGGATTGATGTTACGCCTACACAAGATGTGCACAGGCCTTTAGGATGTCTAGTGTTCTACATCTACATTATGACCATTATACAAAGGCCATGGTTGAACCATGTGTAGTCATTGTACGACAGGGTGTACAAACAAGCACAACACATCTACTGTGTGTGTTGCTCCATGTCTCTGGCCATCCTCCATGGCCATGTGTGTGTACATGTGTTGTCCAACTTATTGTGATGGGCATCTATTTCACATGTCTGTGTTGTGCCATATGACATATATGCTCCACTGACAACAGGGTTATGCAGATAAAGGGTGGTATGTGGGATATGTTTTCAGGTTAGGTAGGCAGTGTAGCAGCCAGGCCAATAGATGTCATGGACATGTCAAGATAGCACATCACATTGTGTGACATTCATAGCAGGGCTATGATCTACACCGGTGAAACCTGTGTGTTGGCCATACTCAAGCCCACTGTGTAGTACTGTTTGTATTCTCCACATGTGTAGATCAGATCTGTAGTACGTCTCTAAAGTGAACAGCACCTCCACCATTATATGCACGGCTGTCAACACATCTGGCAATAAAGTTTTTGAGGATTCATGTCAGTGAGATGATTCACATAGTTTGCAAGTGTTGCACATGGGAAGTCATTGTGGTGCATTGCAGGTCCGACCTGTATATTGTGACATGACCATACATTATGTGTACATGTTGTAAATGGCCACATGGCAGATAGACGTGTGCATTACTGTTCCTGATAAATAATAAGACTCTAACCTGCAACGGGCTGCTGTCGCAGTGGAATGCTAGAGGTACCTAAATAGGAGTAATACAGCAGTATGAGCATAATCCACCCCTGTATAAAGGCTACAGCATGCAATGTGCATAACACATACACCAGTACATTAGACTATACTATGGTGTATGCACATGTGTGCATACACAGAGTAGCATACTATAATATGCGGCATGTGTGTATACATGCCTTGCATATGATGTTACATTACATATTGTACAGTGACACATGCAACTGTATGGAATATAGTTGTTATAGGTGCAGTACTGACTTACCAGGCAACTCCAGGCTCAGTGGGTGAGAGACACCCACCTCCACAATATCAGCTAAGTCTTGTGGATGTGGTTCTGCAGGTGTCCCCAGGCTGGCCAGTAGCTCCTTGGTACGTGTGAGTGGGGGCTGGGTTGGTGGTCCACCACCTGTTGTACCTTGTTCCCTGGCAATTGCATTCACACGCTGTTTCACCCATCTAATGAGGTCTGTACAGAGTCTGCGCACATACTGGTATGTGCGGTTGTGGCCACCCACATCATTAACCCTCCTGCGAAGTTCCATCCACAGGGCATCCCACTGCTGTGCATCCTGTGGCACATGGCTGAGCAGGATATTGTGATTGTCAAGTAGGTATGGGATGAGGGCCTCATCCTCCAAGCATGTAAAAGGGGGACGCCTTGCACACGGCATACCTGGAAGACATAATGATGGAGACAGGTCACAGTAACTCACAGAGACATACAGAGCTACAGCTGAACATACATGTGTATCGCATTAATTAAGTTTAAATAGTTGTATTTGCAAACCTACATGACACTGACGTGTTTGTTTCACACACATGTGACACTCAATGTTGAGTGGATATTATCATCATATATGTGTGTGTGTCACCTGATTATATTGCTCATACTCCATATGGTTGCTGTCTTGATGTGGGCATGTCTGTTTGCCTGTACTGGTGTTCCTACCTATCAGCACATGGCTGGATATGTCCACATTAATGCAGTCAACCTTGATGCAGTGTATATGTCACATATAAGGACTTACACTGCCTTAACGGACATGACCTGTGACCCTGCAGAAATGCTCACATAAGGTTTTACATGTATGTCTTCTGCCATATACATCTACATGGCACTGTACAGCGATTCAACATCCTGCCATGTATCACCTGTGTTGCACATGTGATACACATGGGACACTGGATAGCCAGATGGTATTTGCAGGGATGGATATCAACTATAGCATGTACAGTCAAAGTCAACTAGTGGGCTATATGCCATGGGCCATGTATGAATCCAGGATGAAAGGTTACCTGGCAGTAGCCAACAGGCGGGTCTGTGGGGCCAGGTGGAGCAGTGCCACATTACTGATCTACAGGGTTAATGATGCATATACCATGCATTACCATGCGATCATTACACCATGTCTGAGAGGGGAGCGATGTGCAGCATTGACAGACAGGAATGCATAGTATGGCAGGACTATGTCAAGTGTATGGGACAAGGATCTGTCCAGCATGTGGTAGGTGGATGTCCATGAAGTATGTGTTCGAGATCAGGATGAGTATGTGTAGCATGTCCAAAATCACTGGGTTGGACATGGATTTATTCAGGGTATGCATCATGCTACATAGTGGAGATGGGGAATGGGAAGGCTGATGTAGGCCATCTGCACATGGCCAATACCCCTTAAAGGAAATATGTGATATGATATGGGTCACTTGAGTGTTCTGTATGGTTGGACAATGATCTCTGTATTCATGAATGGCACCCTATCATTATTAGGGTTGCCATATATGACTACCTGACAGGTGTGGTGACGTAGCTATCACAGGAAAGACAACTGCCCAGCTGCATCCCTCACACACAAGTGTCCATTACATTGACCACTGCCTAGATGGTAGTTCATGGGTACAGGGTTATTAACATAGGGTTGACAATGCGAGTCAGCTATTGCTCCTAGGTCATAGTCATTCGCATACTTCAATAGGCAGATGCCTTCTGTTTGTCTGTGAGGTATGGACTACAATGAGGGGGAATAAAATTCATTAATCCTGACATACTGTAGCTGCCACTGGTGTGATCATCATGTATTATTCAGACACCTTCTGTAGTGTTGGTTCTGCCAGCAGTCCTGTTGCAAAACACTCCTGTGATATAGGTCTGCAAGGCTATGGTGTACATCATGGATCACTGTCACAGAGACATTGGGTACATCCAAACCTTTGACCCCTCCCTGTTTGGCATTGTTAAGGGTGGACCATACCTCCTAAACCTGGTGGACTTCTTAGAGACAGTTGCCAAGGCATTAGATGAGGGTAAGGAGGTCCACACAGCCTACCTAGATTTCTCATAGGCTTTCAACACCATTCCTCCTTCTGGTATTATCAACATATCCATCCACCTGAAAATTAACCCCTACATCATGTGATGGTTTGCAAAGTGGCTCACGGACAGAACTCACACAGTGGGAGTTGCATACCCTAGGTCTGACTGTATACCAGTTACAACCGGCGTCCCGCAGGGCTCAGTGCAAGGACCCCTCATGTTCAGTATATACTTCTCTGACATACAGACAAGCACAGGAGGGCTTTGGCTGAAAAGGTTTTCAGACTACTGCAAACTAGGGGACATAATTGTTTCCCCAGCTGTTACAGGCACCCTTTGGAAGGGTTGCACTGAGACGGATACCTGGTGTTAATATCATGGCATCAAGCTGAATGCCTAAAAGTGCATAGTCATCCCCTTTGGATATAACTAATTACCCGCAGACTACCACATAGGTGCTAGTCCCCTACATACAGAAAAGGTAATACGGGATCCGGGAACCCCAGTAGATAGCAATCTCTCCTTTGATACCCATAATGACAAGGTGGTTAGAATATCCTTCTACATGGCCCCCCTAATCTCTAATGGGTTCACATCCAGATCAGAGGGGCCATTGTGACTCTACACATGTCGTATTAGACCCATTAAAGGATACAACACCCCATTTGGGATATACCTTACAAGACAACTGCAACAGCTTGGAAGACCACACCAGTACCACACCAAGAGGATTACTGACCTCAAACAGATGACCTATGCAGCCCAACCTATGAAACTCCAGCTGTACTCAGTTGCATACCGCATACTCACAGGTGATCTCTGCTTGACATACAAGTCCCATGTCCAACCCTGTATTGTTGGATATGCTCCACCTAAACAGAAGCCCCTGAGAGCCACATGCTCTAGGGATATACACCTAACCACAGCGATGAGTAGGACATGCTGGACAGATAGATTCCTGACCTGGACACTCCCCATGCTTTGGAACATGATTCCAATGTACATCAGGCAGGGCCCCTCATGAGCACTCTTCAAGGGAAACCTTGACGTGTGGATGGGAGACCCATGGGATCACTGCAGTGGCTCTGCAGGACAGAGGCACAGGGAATTATTGACTCTGCTGTTCAGAGGCACAGGGAACCAACCTATGGGGGTGGCGAAAGCCAACACACGCTAGCTAGGCTTACAGATACCCTTGGTAAGACAGCCTAGTACCAACCTTTGCATATATTACATGTCTTATGTGCATGGATAGTTAAATAGCTCTTCCATTTTACTTTGCTGTCATGCTGATAAACCGTCGGCTCACTAAAAGACATACGTATCCTGTTATTGTGTATTGTAAATGCCAATTGACATAACTAATGTTTGCTTAACATTACAGTAATGCTATGTAGCTTGTAATACATATCTGCCTACAATGCTGTACATTACACAGTTATTGGCACAATATCCCACAATGCAAATCATTCTTGCACAGTGGCCCAACCTTCCACATGTTATTCTCTGTAATACACCCATACATATGGCTACAGTTACAAT
The DNA here is from genome assembly GCF_019279795.1 of Protopterus annectens. NCBI lineage: Eukaryota > Metazoa > Chordata > Ceratodontiformes > Protopteridae > Protopterus > Protopterus annectens. Next base: position 440,732,757 of record NC_056748.1, read on the forward strand.
ATATCAACATATACTATCCCCTGTTATAGCACATACTTGGACCAGTCCTGCCACTGACATCGGCTGGTGAGGAGTATTTCTGTTCAAAGCCCTTATATAGCATCCCTTGTGGTGTATGCGGTGTTTGCCTTGTGACCTACAGCAGTACACACAAATACTACAAGCATTACTATGCTCAACAATACATCATTACAAGATAACTATTTCCACTATATGGATTGCGTGCACTTTAAATACTACAGAAAAGTACTACATACACAGACATACTGACTGTTCTACATACCTTATTAGTAACCCGAGGTGTCGTTAACTGTTGATTCAATCCATTTCGGTTTGTGTTTCAATGTTCTTTGTAACGTTCTGCTGGTATATACGGATGGTATGAATGTGTGATAACACATCCTTTTCTAGTTACATATTGGTAACATGTGGTATCCTGTCCACCAATTGCTGTTGCAAAGTAGTTAATTAGATGCACATCAGCTGTGCAGCTACTCCATTAGCCGATACATTGCAACAGTGGTGTATAACTGAGTACTCCTTTTGGGCATTGTCCGTTTGCCTTACTTTCGAGGGAGACGGCCTAGATGTGTTATTGCAATATATTTCAACAGCTATATGGAGACAAACAGAGATATATTAGCTTCATGACTCCCATGGACTGTGTGTAATGGCTAGACGTTTTAGTTCTACATGTGAGTACAGCTGTTATTTCGGAACAGTGCTACTTATGCATGGTTTGTTTGTACCTGATACTTCTGCAGAAGTTTTTGTCTGGCAAGGATGTTTGGCCAGCTCAAGGCCATATGGCTATGCATGAACTGTTATGTGGTGTACAGTGTGCTCACCAGACAACCTTGATTTCGTGTACAAGTGTAGCATACTGTGCTGTTACTCACTAATTGCTAACACATCCCGGTGTATGCACAACCCTCATAAACGGGATTAGTGCAAACAAACCCTGTTACATCAGCAGCTGTTCCATTGTATAACAGCAGCTATTTCACATAGGACCATGTTAGTGTGTCTCTGACAAGATATGTTAAGGCTTCTGCAGATGTCGTACAGTGTGTGAATGATTTGTGATGTTATTAGTTTGTATTGTAATATGTTTGGGTGTGGGGGTGATGTTGGTGGGTGTGCTTAGCAGATGCAGGTGTGTAGGAACTGCTTTTATACATAATCGCTATGTGTGTGAGGTTTCCTTCCCTATTTGAGCACCTATCTTTTTGTGGACTAATACAATGGTAATTGCAGGCTGATTCATTAAGGCATTGTTATGTGGTTCCTGTATAGCATGCAGGTGATGTTAGTCCTTGAATCCCTTCGGTAATAGATCCGAATGTAATTACCTGTTGATACATGATAGCTGTGTATTTCTGTCATAGGTATTTGCAGTCATTGTAGTTGTGTTGGTGACTGACCCTCTTTGGCTAGGGTTGCCACCTTTTCATATGGCCATAGTGGGACCTCTTCGAGACACACATCTGATTTTACAGGCCGACACAAACCCACGGTCAGTACAAGGGATAGAACTTTCCTTTCTTGCCTAAATATAAGCTTATTCTTGTAGCAGTTTAGTTGCTTATCCTGTTTCCTGTAACATGTAGGTATTTTAGATACAGAAATAACTATTGTATGTAACTATTACAGTACATATGGGACATAATTATGTCCTACAATCCCAGGACATTTGCCACGTTTAATATATTTGGTCAGGACACAACAGCCCAAAGAGGGAGTGTTCCTCGCAAAGTGGGACAGATGGTAACACTATCATTGGCTCATGTCCATAGCACATATTTGTAATAGTGTATAGGCATATATTCTCCATATCCTTTGTTCAGAAAGGTTGGTAGTGGCGGAATGTGTGATTGCTATGGTCCATGTTATACACATATATGAACACTTCAACCACTGTATACGGGAGACCTATGGAATCCTGAAACCACAGTGTTCAGACGCACACAGTACCGGGACCAGACTCCCATACCCCACATTACCGACATCGACAGTAACTCGCAAAGGTAACATGAACATGGAACACACACATGCACACACAGACACACTGCTACCCAACACATCCAAACAAACCATCCTATGCTACGTATGAGCAGGTGGCCAAGCCCCCCTACACCCCCCCATGTAGGTGTCTGCGCCCCCCACACCAGCCTCTACTTTAATATTCTACATCCTAGGTTGCGCAAATAGATGCACAAAGCTAACCCACAACCACACATTACAGTCCCCCTAGAACATATACCACACACAGAACACACACTTACACACACTACAGCCCTAAGAAACACACTTACACACAGTAACCTACCCGAACCGCAACACCAGAAGCACTGACTAACTGTCCATAAACATCGTGAGATTACACCTCGCGCATCTGGTGTTTCGGTATTGTGTTATTTCGGACCTTAAGCCTCGGGATCACGTGCGTCGGTATGTAAAGCAGTCGGTATGTGGTAGTTATCCCATTTATTTGTACCTCCATGGTTATGTAGATGTTGTTAACCTTTCTATATATCTACATATGTATGTATATCCCCATATATCGACATATCTCTCTCTCTCTCTCTCCCTCTCTCTATATATATATGATGATGTATATATATATATATATATATATTTATTTTATATATATATATATATATATATATATATATATATATATATATATATAAAACATACACCTTTCATTGGGTACATGCCGGTTTGTCCTATTTCAATACATTCCGACCTTTTGTGTTTTATCTAGTCAGTATACACGACTGCCATTGGTACATCTCAGGTAGCTTAGTGGTATGTTATTGTGATGAATGTGTACATGGTTGCGTGTTCTAATCCTGGCAGTGATATCTTACCTCTCAGAGCAGTCACTGGTAGTGCAAGGGTGATTAATGCACATTTCAGTGGTTGTGTGTTCCACATGTTTATTATTCTGTGGAGAACTACCTATATATGCAAGTTGTGTTTAAGGTATACTAGGTAACATGTACACATCTGTGAAGATTCCTGTCAGGGATACTCCCCATTATTTGGAACTACATCCCTGATTACATTATACAAAACCCCTCACTGACACTCCAGGGAATCCTGGCAGAGTGGGTGGTGAACAGTAACTACACCCCAGGGATCCCACAAGTGGCTCTGCTTCACAGAGGGACAGTTAGTTAATTGATGGGGTGGTGACAGCAGACACGTTTTGCCTATGCTTATGAGTGGCCTCAGCGGTTGGACATGTACCTACCTATGTATCTATGAACCTCTACATACAATATGAACACATGCTGATAGCTTAATTTACTGTTCAGGTATTGACTTACCTTGTGCCAATGGCAGTTGTGTGTACAACAGTTGAGGGCTACCTATGTAAATGCACACAGTAGACCACCTATACATGACAATTTACAGGTGGTCATGTGTGTGTGTGCCATCCATGTTTGCTGTGTGTGCAGGTGGAGAAGGATGTCAATCCATGAGTGCCTACACTGTTAGTGTGTGTGCTATACGTTCCCTCTTTGCCAAGGCATGGGCATACTGGGCATGCCTCCGTCTGCCTACTAGGGCTAGCACAGGGTGTTCATGATCTGAGTCCACATGTGCCTGTGGGTCCCTTAGCAATGGTGGTGGTCTGTGAGGGCCTTCACCATTCTGTCCCTGCTGCAGCTGTTTCCGCAGGATCATATTGTGTAGCATGGCACATACTATGAAGATGTGGGCACACGTTCCTGAAGAGTACTGCAAGGCTCCACCAGATATGTCCAAGCAACGGAACCGTGATTTCAGCATCCAAAACACGTGCTCTGTGATGATTCTGGTTTCTGCGTGTGCCTCATTATGGCATTCTTGTGTGGCTGTGTGTGCATTTCTGATGGGAGTCATCATCCACAGTTCCAGTGAATAGCCAGCAGCTCCCACCAGGTGGCCATATGGGATGTCCCCCTGGCAAATACCTGATACAGCTGTAAGGCATGCCAGATGTGGGAGTTGTGATAGCTTCCAGTACTGCCAGCACACACATCCATGATAATGCCCTGGACATTGCACATGACCTGGCAGTTGATGGAGGGGAATCCCTTGCGATTTATGTAGCACCTACCCTGCTCACCGGGTGGTGACTTGATGTGTATGTGCATGCAGTCAATTGCATCTAGTACCTCCGGGTAGTCTGCCACATGGTGGAAGAGACGCATATTGCTGGCCAATTTCTCCTGCATTCGGGGGAAGTATATGCGCTCATTGGAATGTGGTAACATGGCATCCATGAACTGGTGGAGTACCCTGGATGCTGATGCCTGTGAGATCCCTATGATATCCCCAGTTGGCCTTTGGAAGGTACCTGTGGCTAGTATTCTGAAGCTTACACATACCTTCGTATCCACTGGGATGGGTTCCCCTCTGTTACTTCTGGCTCTGAGGCATGGCTGGCACAGCTCAACAAGTTGCTGTATGATGTCCCTGTCCACCCTGTAATGCTCTACTATCTCCAGATCATGTAGCCCCTGGTAGGTTACCCTGGGTCTGAACACTCTTAGGTTCATAGGTTCATAGGTTCATACTAGGCTATCTGCCCTAAGGCATTTATAAGCCTAGCCAGAGTGTGTTTGGCTTTCGCCACCCATTTTAAATTAATTTTGCTATGCCCTCTTTCGAGGTTAGTATACTGTGCCTCTGTCTAACAGTGACACAGAAGTGATACCCGGGGTAAACCTACGATCTCCCATCAACTCATCAAGATTCCTCTTGAAGAGAGTCAATGAGGGACTCTGCCTAACCTGGACTGGGATTTTATTCCAGAGTGAAGGGAGCCTCTGGGTTTTGAATCTGTCCCTCCAGCATGTCCTATTTATTTCAGTGCTGAGGTTCAAGTCTCTCGAGCGCGTAGCTCGATGGGATTTGGATTTTCTGAGGTGCAGCATGTCCATTAATTCCGGGTTGGACATGGCTTTATACGTCAGGCATAAATCACCTCTGAGCAGGCGGTATGCCACTGAGTAGAGCTGGAGTTTCTTTAACCGGGCAGCATATGGCATCTGTTTGAGCCCTTTGATCCTCTTGGTGAGGTACTTTTGGGGTCTTTCCAGTTGCTGCAGGTGTCTGGTAAGGTACATCCCAAAAGGGGCATTGTACTCAATTATGGGCCTGATGAGGGATGAGTAAAGAGGCATGATGACCTCCCCTGATCTAGATGTGAATCCCTTCATGATTAGGTGGGCTATATAAAATGTTTTTCTAACCACTTTGGCCAAGTGGTTGTCAAATGAGAGATTGCTATCAACTTGGGTCCCCAGGTCCCTAATTACTTCTTCTGTACTTAATGGATTACCACCTATGTGGTAATTTGTGGGCACTTTGTTTTTGCCAAAGGGGATGACTATACACTTTTTGGCGTTTAGCTTGAGGCCATGGCTCTGGCACCAGTTGTCTGTTTCTATGAGGCCCTTTTGGAGGATGCTTGTGTCGGCTGGAGAGTCAATTATGGCACCCAGTTTGCAGTCATCTGCAAACTTGGTCAGCCACAGTCCTTCCGTGTTGGCCTGTACCTCCGAGAAATATATACCGAACAAGAGAGGTCCCAGGACTGAGCCCTGTGGGATGCCACTTGTAAATGGTTTGGAGTCTGACATGGCTCCAGCAATTCTAACCATTTGGGTTCTGTCCTTGAGCCAGTTTGAAACCCATCTAGTGACATAGGGGTTTATATTTAAGCTGGTGAGCTTATCTATAATGCATGAGTTAGGTATTGTATCGAAGGCTTTTGCGAGGTCCAGGTAGGCTGTGTGGACCACCTTCCCCTCGTCAGCTAGGATGTTGGCAATGTCTGTGGGTTCGGTGTATTTTTTGTCATTTTGGACTAATTCTGAGCATATCTGGGAATTCCCACCCAGGTTCCTAACATAACTAAAGAAAGCCTTGTGATTATCCTTAGTGTCCTGTGCAGTTTTTCTCTCCAAACTGGCCTTAGACAATTTTATGAGTGCCTGTAGTTTTTTGTTAATACTGATCAGAGATGCCTTCCCTTTTTGGGATTTTGCTCTATCATGTAGTAGCTTCCTCCTTCTATTGTATAGTTTGTTTATGGCTGGGGTCCACCAGACAGGATGTCTGCCTTTGGAGGATTGGGTCTTGGTTTTATTTGGGATTGCATGATCCACGCATTCCTGAAGGTGTTCATAGAATGCGTTTATAAAGGATTCTGCTGTCTGGGCTGTATTTTCCACAGGCCCGGGGGCTTTGAAGGATTCCACCTCGGTTTTGAGGAGTGTGAAATTTGCTTTAGAGAAGTTTTTCACTGTGGTTTTATGGGCAGGGGGTGGGGTCGGGATGTGAATATCCAGTGTGATTAGTTTATGGTCTGATCTTACCAGTGAGGGATACACTTCTGGTTTGGAGCATAGAGTCCCCATGTTGGTGATGATCAGGTCCAGTATGTTTTCCCCTCTTGTGGGAGTGGTAACAAGTTGTTCCATAGCATTTGAGTTTATAAATTCTAGGAACCTTTGGGCTAGGGTGTTGGAGCTAGAGTAATGCTCCCAGTCTATGTTTGGGTAGTTGAAGTCGCCCAATATAATGGTGTTTGGAGAGACCTTCATATTTTCCAGTGTTCTCAGGAAGGCCAAGTGGGGTTCTTGGGTTTGGGATGGTGGTCTGTAGCAGGCTATAAACTGGAAGGCAGTTTTACCCACTGTTAGTTGCACATGGATAGCCTCTGATGCTTCGTGCTGTGCCACCAACCTGGAGGTGTGGGTATCTTTGACGAATATTGATACTCCCCCTCCTTTTGTGGTTTGGTCCAAGTTTTGGGGCCGAAAAGCATGGTATGAGGTATAACCTGATAGTGCTGGGGTGCTCTCAGGAGCCTTGAACCAGGTTTCTGTTACTGCACAGATATCGATGTTCTCCATGCTAAGGAGAGTTTTGAGTGTGTGCATCTTGAGGTTTAGACTTCTGGTGTTGAGTAGCATTACTCTTAGTTTCTTATCCCTTGTGATACCTATGGAGGTGGGTTTGTCTTTTGAGCCTTGCCTAAAAAAGGCACTATGGGGGTAGCAAGAGCCTTTGCCAATATCCAAAAGCCCAGGGGTGACAGGTGCAAGCCGTCCAGCATCGTGGCTTCTCGAGCATGTCATCCCAGGCTGACAGGCATTGGATCCTCTTTGAATGACACCAATACTTAAGCCAATTGTTGAAATTGATCATCTTGTCTTCATATTGTGGCATCATTCTTGGTGAGGGTAAGATGCTACTCAAGGTCAGGGTCATACCGGCCTGGGCTACATGCTCAGAGAGCTCCTCTATGTCTCTTTTCATGTAGTCCAGCGAGGTACATCTCAGGTCACTCACACCAGCATGGACAATGACTGAGTCATATTTGTACTTGCATTGGAGTGACCTGAGTGCTTGTGTTATGTGGCAGATCCTAGCGCCCGACAGGCAGCTCACCGTGACCTTCTCCTTGTTCAGCCTGGTGAGCGGGATGTCAGTGTGCCTAACAATAGAGTCACCTATTACAAGTGTATCAGGTGTGTTGTTTAGCCTTAAGGGCTGTGACTGTTTGCCACACTGGCTTTGTGAGCTATGTGTTGCACGTGTTTTGTTTTGGGGTAGCAGTTGCTTGGGTGTCTGCTTTGGAGGTCTCTGCTGCTTAGGCAGATTTTTATTTAGAGCCTCCGAGTATGTTTTTGTGTGTTTATGTGTTTGGTTTGCTGTCGTGGTAGGTCTATGTGAGACTGGAATTGTAGTGAATGTGGTTTCCTTCTCCTCCTGACTGGTTACGCCAGTACTGAGTTGAGAGAGCTTAGCCTCCAGTTTGGCTATATGGTTGCATCTCTCACATGTGTTGGAATTTGTTGGGAGGAGGAGAGGGTTGTCTGTGTACATGAGGCAGTTGTAACATTGCCTCAAGATTCCCAGATTCACCAGCTGGACCATAGAGGAGATTGACAACTGATCTTTGGACATGCTAGTATAGTATTGGGAATTCCTTTATAATTGAAAAAAGGGCCAATGGGGAACAGGGTACTCAAGGGGAGTTTGTGAGGGTGTAGTGCTTTTAATTTTTTAGTGCTGACATATAATTGCTTTAGTGAGCAAGTGCCAGGTAACTTAAGTGCAATGTGTTACAGGTAACTTAAATGCAAAAACGACAAACAGTAACTTTCTTTCAAGTGAAACAAGGAAATAAGTACAGTAAGCAATGCAGATATCACTAGGGATCCACAGAAGCGCTGAAAAGCCACATTTTAGGTGGAATTAGCATTTCAGGGAAATAACAAGCAAACAAACAACAAGCATACAAACAAAGCTAGATTCAGCAGGCCTGGATCTAGTCTATACTACAGCAAACAAGGTGTACCAATTTCAGTAAGAAACAGTTCAAATATGCAGGCACTATAAGCCTTTAACCAGAAATTCCCAGCTCAGAAGGGCAGAGTCCACCCTCTCCTCCCACAAGAGTGCAGACCACGAACCTTCTTAATGTAAAATAACTGGCCTGAAGCCCAAGTGCTTAAACCAGAACTAATACACTTTTAGAATAACAGACACGGAGCCCTTAATCAGCAGTTCCCAACTTAGAAGGATGTAAGCTACCTGTCCTGCCACCACAGTGCAGGCCACAAACCTTCCTAATGTAAAACAACTGGTGATGGCCTGCACCTGTCACCGAACATATCATCATGGGTCTCATAAACAAAGACTAAACTAGGTATAAATCCCTATCACAAGATGGTTTGTCAACTGGGACCAGTGACAAGTGGAGTACCACAAATTCGCAGATGACTGCAAACTAGGAGCCATAATTGAAACTCCCAACAATGTGGACATCAAAAGGGCCTCACTGAGACAGATGCCTGCTGTCAAAGTGCATTGTCATAACACTGAAAGTGTGATAGACAGTAGTCTCTCCTTTGATAATCACATCGCAAAGTGGGGTCGAAATCCTTCATTACACACACTTCATCACAAAAGGTTTCTCATCCAGAAAGAGGTCATTGTTCCCCTCTACTCATCACTCATTAGACCCATTATAGAATACAACACCCCTTTTGGTATGTACCTCACAAGACATCTACAACAACTGGAAAGGCCACAAAAATACCTCACAAAGAGGATTACTGGCCTCAAACAGATGCCTTACGCAGACCGTCTCAAAAAACTCCAGCTTTACTCCATCGCATATTGCCTACTCAGAGGCGATCTCTGCCTAACATGCAAAGCTGTGTCAAACCCAGAGCTGTTGGACATGCTCCACTTAAAGAAATCCCAATCCCTCTGAGCTACACGCTCGAGGGACCTAAACCTTGTCACCACAATAAACAGAACATGCTGGAGGGATAGATTCCTGTCCCAGAGACTTCCCATAATCTGGAACAGACTACCTATCTATAGAGCTCCTCATTAGCACTCTTCAAGAAAAATCTTGATGATTGGATACGTAATAGGAAATTCACCCCGGGAATCACTTCTGTGGTTCTGCTTGACAGGGGCACAGGAAAATAATTTTCTTGGGTGGCGAAAGCCAGGGTACATTTTTGGCTAGGCTTGTATAGGCCCTAGGGCCAATAGCCTAGTACCTACCTATGAACCTATGAACACATGCTGGTTAATCAAAGCTATGGCAGCCCCTAACATATACATATTAAAAGTTCCCCATCTGTATACACCAATGGTGCAGAGTGTCTGGAAATACACAAGTGTGTGTGTGTGTGGGGGGGGGGGGCTTTCACACCTTATACTATTGTGCAATGGATAATGCTGGTGTAATTGGGCGTGTTTGTGCTATTCCAGCTGCAGGGTATCTTAATTATTGGTTTTACAGCAGGTACTGCTATTGTGGCGCCTTCGGTGTTGACTTACGCTTGTCTGCCATGATTCATCTATTACCCTTTACTTCTATTTTCAACCCGATTCCCTTCCCATTGTTAGGTATGCATCCAGCTGCCGCCTTTCATGTTTTGTGCTTCCACAACCCAGGATTGTGTTGGGGAATGTGTTATGTAGCTGATCTACTGCAAGTTTGCTTTGTTCTGCTGTGACAGTTCTCTTTTCTTTGCTGTACGGCACCTCCCCTTTCCTGTTCTGCAGGTAGCTGCTAGCAGCCTTGTTAGCTGTTGTCTATGGCCCACTGTGAGTTTCTAGGTGTTAATTACTCATTTGTACTACAATTACCATGCTGCAGCATTTCCTTATTGTCTTCCCATATCCTTCCTGTTTCAGCTATGGTGCACGCCGCACACAACCGTTTACCGGGTTTCGTGCACGTTTTCATCCACGTTCACGTGAACGTTTGATTACCTTGTGTGCTCTCAGCTAAGCAAAGCTATGGCTACTTTCACACCCCTATCCTGCGGCTTTGCTAAGCAACACGGATTAGCAATGATCCAATGTGCTTACAGCTATGGTGGCACGCCCCTCTCTTGATGTCATGTTTACCTCCAGGCAACTCGTCGGTGTTGTAATACTATGCCGTGTGGTACATCCTTATACCGGTGGGCCATTTGTGATTCAGTATTACTAGACTCATTTGCATGGCATTGACTGCTAATTCCTAGTTACCGCACGGAACACTGTCACAGACCCTTAGTAACCCTTGCGCTATGGTTGTGGTGTTGCATGCATGCCTTTGACTATTATGGGGATTTCATGAATTGCATTACATTACAGTTTTATGACATCTAAATATATTTTCCTTGTGATCCCATTTGCGCACCAATGCACTGAGGTTTTATTTTGCGTTGGTGTGGCCATGACATTAAATGTTATTTTTTAAATGTTGTGCATGTTGTTTTATGCCATTGGCTATATATTTAGCCATTGGCATATATTAACATTATAATACGTAATTTGGTCCACTTTCATGGCTCCGATTTTATGTTTGACAAAATGTAAATCGTTTTATTTGGTTTACATTTCTACATGCTTACGCTACACCTGCACCACTTCATGAATCGCTATATACCTTTGTTTGCATGCTACACTGCTGTGCATGGGGTAATTAACATGCATGCGCCGGGAGCTGTGCAGCTCTGGCGTATGCTGGTAGTGCACATGGAAAGAGCTCTTACCTGAATCGCTCGGTGGCCATATTTGGCGCTAGATCGCCGACGCTACTCTGGTGCATGGCGCAAGCTTCATGAATCCCAGGGAGGATTTTTGCCATGTTAAAAATTTAACAGCCCACAGATAGCAACATTTGATGCCTCTCTGATTGTTGTTAATGCTAAGAGTATTAAAAATAAAGTTTTTTATTGGAAAATTTGCTACGTTCCCACAAGATTGATATAATTATTATTTGTGAAACAGTTAAAGAACAATGACTGGAAACCAGTTCTGTCAGGGTATAAATGTTTTTACTGTAACAGACATTCTAATAAAAAATCAGGTGGAGGTGTTATGATAGGGATTAAAGATAGCTATGAGACCTATGATTATGACATGTTCAGTGACAACACCAACACTATAGACTGTGTAACTGTGACAATAAAGACAACCCTGGAACATATAACAATTGTTGGAGTGTATAGACCACCAAAGTCAAGTGCAGATGACCTAGAGGAATTCATATATTTCTTGCATGAAACGTAGGAGGGAAGAATAATATTAGCTGATGACTTAAATTTACCAGAAACAGACTGGAATAATATGGATTCTACAATGTAAGTAAGGAAATTATTCACAGCCTATATTCAGGAACAACAATTGCTTTAGATTGTAAAAAGAAAACTACCAGGGAATGGAACATACTAGACATTGTTTGTGTCCCAAAGAAATTACTGTAACTTAAGTCAAATTTTGCCACCACTGATGTGCAGTGATCATGGGGTTATAAAGGTTACTTTGTTGCTAGATAATTCTGCCAAACAGAAATCTAAGGCAATGCACAGAAGGTTAATTACAGATTATATGAAAGCAAAACAGTCACTATGTAAAATTAACTGGAGTGAGGTCTTCAGTGGAAAAACTGATGATGGATTGTGGAAAGATTTGAAAGAGAAATTGTTTGAGTGCAAAAAAATTAAAAAAAATGTTTACCATCAGGATCTAGGCATATAATGTCAGGGGGATATATTTCCACAAGAACAAGATCTCTGATTAAGGTGAAAGACAAAAAATATAAGAAATGGAAGAGAGGTCGAACTATAACTTTGAAAACTGAAAGAAACAAGTTGGGCAAACAGATTAAGCATAGTGTGAGACAAGATCAAGAAAATTTTGAAGAAAATTTATGTATAGATATTGAGCATTATAGGAAATCTTTTTATAGATACATAAGACATGGAAGGAGTAAAGACACACAAATTGATAAACTGTGTGCAGATTCTAAAATTTATTCTCAGACAAAACAGATTATAGATATATTTACAAAATTTTATGCAAAACAGTTTGTTTCCACAAAAGGGGTGGTAAATTGTCCTAGTGACATCCAGGTAACCCCAGCTACTGGAATCAAATTAGATTATATTGAAAAATAACTGTGCAAACTGGATCCAAACAAAGCACAGGGAGGAGACAGAATTAGTAACAATGACCTGAGAACACTTCAGCAAGAACTTACAGTACCATTATATTTATTATTCACTAGGTCATGTAAATATGGGGAGATTCCTCAAGATTGGAGACCTGCGCTTATTAAACCTGTTTTTAAGGGAAAGGGGAGTAGGACAAACCCAGAGTCATATAGACTCTTAAGTCTACTTTCATGCTGTGGAAAAATAATGGAGAAGGTAATTTTGGATACGTTATTGTCAGAACTGGATATGTTTGGACTTGAAACCATATAGCAGCATACATATGTTGAAAACAAATATATTACCACCTGTAACATGATATTCTATAACAATATAATAACAGATATGAATGAAAAATTGTGCTGTAATGTAATTTATATAGATTTAAGTACAGCATTTTACAGGGTCATACACATAACACTGATCAATAAATTAGTACAACTAGGTATAGATGAACTATTGATAAGATGGATGGCTGCATGGCTTACAAATAGGACATAGCAAGTATCATACAGCAAATGGACAAGCAAAATCCTTGGTTACAGTCATGGTGTCCCACAGGGTTCTGTCCTAGGCCCTTACTTTATCTTTCAGACCTAACTTTTTCATCTGAGGTGTTCTATAGTCTATATGCAGGTGACCTTAAATTGGGTAAACTGATTACATGTGTTGCAGATAAGGCATGTCTTCAAAATAATTTGATTAAATTGACCATTTGGGCACAGGAGAATAATATGCTGATAAATACATCAAAAACTAAGCATATGAGATTTGGTAGGAATACATTAAAAGGTGAATATTTAATACAGCACATATTGCTTGAAACCGTAGACTCATTTAATGACCTGGGTATATGGGTAGATTCAACTATGAGTTTTTTAATCATATCAACCAATTGGTTAATGATAGTTATAGAACTATAGGTTGTATAAAAAGATTTATAAAGTCTAGGAAATCAAAAATAATGAAGTAATTGTTTGTTAGTTACATTAGACACAAACCTGAGTATGGAATAACAATATGGAAACCCTATAAGAAAACAAGCATGAGTAAACTGGAAAGAGTACAACGGAAATATTCCAAGGGTATCCATGGATGTGAACATTTAAGTTATTATGAAAGACTAACATTTCTGAATTTGTACAGTGTCTCTTACAGATATCTAAGAGATCTCATTCAGGTATATAGGGCATTTAGTGGCAACTACCTCTGGGAATGTTTGGAGTTAACAAAAAGTACTAGAGAATCATCAGACAACCTATGTGGGAGATTCTATAGGAATGAGAAGTGTACTAACTGGTTCTCTGATAGAGTAGCTGATGCATGGAACAGACTATCACATTACATTAAAGCAAGTACTAGTTTAGATATTTTTAAGAACAGCCTGGATACTTATTATGGGAACAAGTGTTTTGGTGTATTGGCAAGCTAGAAGAGCATTAATGCTATTGCTTGAAATATTTGTATGTATGTATTTATATGGCTTTATTTATATGTGAACATGAATATCAAAAACAACTTTTACATTCAGTAACAAAGGAGATCAATTCATAAATGAAATATGAGGAAAGCAAAAGCAACACACTCTTTTCAGATACATATAGCCACACAAAATGTCTTCATGTCTGCTGGCTGGCATGCAGGTTGTAACTCCAACAACAGTGTGGGTGTCTGGGTTTCAGATACTGGAGCTGGTACATGAGGATCTGGCTAGGTGAAGTAGAACTGCATAGCCAATGGCTACCTGTATCTTGGGGCTAAGGACTGAGTTTCTTCTGTAACACTGTAACCTTATAGAAACCAGAAGAGCAGCCCAAGGGGTATAAATGATAAATGTACACTGAATGTGTTTGTTTGCGTTGCATATTTGATATGTAGGAACAGCCTAGGGAGTAGGGACATTAATGATATGTATATCATCAGTAAATGTAACAACCAAGTGACTAATCCTAACTAAAAATGAGGAATTCTCACCACCAACCTACCACAGGATGGTGTGAGATGGCTAAAATGAGTAATATAAGTGGGGAAAAATATTAATAAAGGAACCGGGAGAGCTAGATGGTAAACCCATTAGAAGCAAACATGAATATGGTTACAATTTCTTAGGATCCCAAAAGTAAAATCTCAAACCAGTTGTGTCTAGGAATAAGTATCTGCTTAAACAGGAATTCATTTTCACAGGAAGTTATAGCTACCTCAGTTCTAAAGATTTATAAGCAAAGATCCAGTTTTCTCTAATATCAAATTTAAGTTGATCATAAAATACTCTAAAATTATTTTAAAAGATGAACATTATTTACAACAAATTGGTATAGATAACATTGCTCATTGTACATGACTTCTGTGCACTATATTGAATACATGAGGGTTAAAAAGCAGTTTTCATGAAGATTGTACTGTTATCTAATAGGCACAAAGATCTATAATTTTTAGGAGTGTCAGTACTATTATGCAAGTGCTGTATAAAGGAATATGATTGGGTATAATTCATTCATTAGTGCAGTGTTAACTGATATGACTTTTATGCAAGATTTTTTTTTTTACATTGTCACTTACGTAGGGATTGGGAGGGTGGCCTAATGGTTAAGGTGTTTGCCTTACAAACACAAGGTACAGGGTTTGAGTCTTACAAGGGATTATTGGCTAGGCTTAAAATGGCTTGCAAGGGCAGTTAGCCAAGTACTAACTTATGAACCTAGAAGGCTGTTGAAATGGGATGTCGTATATCTATCTCTACATGGGTCTACTTCATTTGATCGAAAGACCATTTGACCTAAACCCATTTGATTAAAATTTCATTTGATCGAAAACCAGTATTCAAGGCAAATGATAGGGATTTGTTCCCCCTCCCCAATGTCGTGTGACCCTGAAGTTGGTACATTGGGGGGTGTGAGGGGTGAAGCCCCCCCACATATTTTTGTTTAAAATCTGTACTTTTTGTTTTATTTTCTTCCTTTAAAGGAAACTAGGTGGGGGCTTTGCCCCCCACACACCCCCAATGTGGGGAGTTGCACCCCCCGCACCCCCTACCTATATACCTATATATATATATATATATATATATATATATATATATATATATATATATATACCAACTCCAGGGTCGCACGACATTGGGGAGGGGGACAAATCCCCGTTTTATGCCTTGAATACTGGTTTTTGATCAAATTAAATTTCAATCAAATGGGTTTAGGTCAAATGGTCTTTCGATCAAATGAAGTAGACGCCTCTACATACACACACACATATATATGTGTGTTTATATATCTCATTAAAATGGCCATTCAAAGATTATGCATGCATTTGTTTAAATTTGAATTAATAGTTTTGAATGTATATGCTTGATCTATACCTGAAATTTTAATCACACTGACTGCCTAAGCATAACTCAGCCATTAGACACACATTCAACCCTAAACTCTTCCCTATATAAAACTAGTCCTGGACATTATAACTACTTTAAAATTACAATTAAGATTAGTACTTTTGCATGAAATGTTGAGACTGCAGTTGAGTATGGTAGGTGTTGACACTGCTTCTCACTGTCTGATACTGTCTGGGATAGCTGCAGTCTTTAATGGGGGGGTACTCATTTTTCAATAACTGCGAGTAGAAACTCACCAAAGCATTGCATCTATATCTGTGGTGACAACCAGAAGAAAATTTTAATTCCTGTTGCTAAGGTTACTAGTCAAGTGTTGACAACATTTTTGTAGTTAATTCTTACTGTGTGCTTAGAGGAGGTCCCAGAGGTTCTTGTATTACTAGTTTAGAATTGATCAGGAATCCACCTGTGGTTCATATTAATGATCTAAACTGAAAAAAGAAAATGCACCAATCATTAAGGCTAAAAAAAATCACTGTTATAGGCTGCTGCTCCGACACTTGGCACTGATTAATGACAAGGGCACTCAACGCTGGCTTGGAGGTGGGAATCAAGCTGACAACATCAGCTGTCTTTCCTAAGGCAGCACCTTCTACTGGAGACCGGAGGCAGTGAGATTCCGATGGCTTTGTGTGCAGCCATGTTTTAACAGCAAAGCAGGTGGAACAAATGCATAGCAGTAATACATAAGGGAGTGCTTTGTAATGTATATAATATGCTATTGTACTCTCTGCCCCTCATGCTCGCGCTCTTCAGTTCTAATCAAGTTTCATTCTGCTGGATAAAAGAAACATCCTGTCCCTGGCCATTGTCTGATGCCTCCTTCCTAGGTCTGAAGGCAACCAGCTGGGTAAGGAGTAATAAGAGTCGACAATAGAGAAGAGGGCCAAAATAATTAGAAAAAGAAAAGAAAGAAAATATTTTGTAAAAGCATTAAATGATTAAATGATCTTCATGGAGAAGAACTGCTGATATGACTACAAATTACATGAGATCAAATTGTGCGTGAACTGAAAAATTAATTTAAAGTAGAATTTGAAGTCCCTTACATGTCAAACAGAGCACTTCACTGGCCCTCTTCAAGAGAAATCTTGATGAGTGGATGGGAAATAGAAAATTCACCCCGGGGATCACTCCACTGGCTCTACTCGACAGAGACACTGGGAACTAATGTCGGGTGGCACGATGCCAGAATAATCCTATGGGCTAGGCTTGTAAAGGCTCCAGGGTCATTAGTCTACTACACACCTATGAACCTATGGACCTATGGTGTTATATGTAGTTTGTCCAACCCCACCCACAGCACAGGTAGCCTTAGCTCCTGTACCCTATATGTAATACAGCAGCACCAAGATTGCTGCATCTCAGAGAAAGGAAAAGTTTCCTTCATTTGATGAACTGTGTTCATACGAAATGTGCACTGCCAGACAGCACTTGAAGCTAAAATATGTTTTATTTTTTCTTTGTGTCCCTCCCATTTTGCCTTGTGACTTAGATGTCAACTGGTAATAAAAGACTGTAGTGGAATTAGTTTGTTTTTTTATGCAGATCCAAAGTAAGACAAGCATTTCTACTAAGGCTGAAATACTGCCTTCAAGGCTGATAGCTAGCCTTGAGACCTGAACCCTGTCATAAAAGAATGGCTTCAGTAGAATTCCCTGACGCTACCATGAATTCCAGGGTATTAACTGTGCTAGAGCTAGTTCTTTTTTCTTTCTTTCATCTTTTTTTTTTTTTTGCTTTCCTGGCATAGTGGCAGGTTAGGTATTATAGTTCCACAGTAGTACAGTATCCCCAATAAGCCCTCATTTCATCTCTACCCATGTGGTCTTGGTTATATTCATGAAGGCCTACCCCTGTGCACTGACATTCTGTTTGTAGGCATAGCCTGCAATTAAGCATAGTCTTGGAGTCTCCCTTGCCTACCCTCAAGATAGCAGTGCCTCCTAAGCCTGTCTGTAAATCTGGCGGGTCTATATCAAAAGATCGAAGAGGCATTTAATCAAACACCTCTTCATCAACACATAAAGAGCGAACGCACTAAAGCACAAATGCTCAAAACAGCGAAAATCACTAGCACAAACACACACACACACACACACACACACACACACACACACACACACACACACACACACACACATTCAAACATAACAATGTGGCCCTCCTAACTAAATATATCAACTCCAAGATCGCACTACAGTGGGAAAAGAGGCAAACGCACAGGGATGGCCAAGCGATTTCTTTCCCAGGGAAAGAAATCACTGTTTCGAGAGTTTGCGCTTTAGTGCATTCCCACTTTGTGTGTCAACGAGGAGGTGTTCGATTAAACACCTCTTCGGTCTTTTGATATAGATCCAATGTAGCCTGGCTGCAGTTCTGAACCTGTCTCCACCAGGACTATGAAAACTGAACGCCTTCACCAGTATGCCACCCCATACCTCCCCCAAAGTGAGGCAAGCCGGTAAAGCCACACCATTCATCCTTTCCCCAGGCCAACTCCAGCATGTACCTGAGCAGCTATTCAAAAATTCAGGTTGCCTAGATCATAGTCAGAACTTTCTCCCCTATGCCACTGGAGATTGCAGTAACTTCATTAAATCGATTTTATAATTTGAAGGTTCAAAATTAACTTTTGCTCACTTAATTGTTGAATTCAGGTTCCTTTTACCTGTTTCTGTGTGCTACATACATGCCTGGGCCTACATACAATGAAAGCAACACCTCAGCCTGACCCAATGTAAAGTAAATCTTCCCTTTTCTAGGAAGAAAGCATGTCAAAGGCTTGAGTTAGGCCTGTGGCAGCACGTAAGTATATATACGCTGTCTTAGTCATAATATTGGTAAGCTGGAATTGTTCCAAGTCTTATGATGGTAGCTTCTTGTGGACATTGTCATGTAGTAACATACTGTGTACACGTGAACATAGCTTGTGCACTCAGCACAGGATGATAATGTCAGTCATTTTACCCATTAGAGCACTCTCTCTGCAGACCCTTTGAGAAGTAGCTGCAATGAGATCAGACCACTGAGCTCTCCTGAGGCAGATGAGCTGGCCATCAGCCATTAAGTCCTACACCCCCCCCCACTTCAGTCTGCCTCTGACTTCCAAGTCACTAATCTCTTTTCGGTCACCAACAACATTAGAGAATGCCTTGCCCCTACATTAGTGGGCCATCTGAAGATTCAAAGCAGTTTTAGGTTCTATCGATAGTCAACTAGGAAGTGTTGATGTTTAAATGACTGGTGTATGTCTGTATGGAATGTGAGCACTATGTTGTATTTTCTATGTACTCATGGTGAACTAACACTGTGGGCAACATACAGAACAAATGGCAACTAACTGGCCTCATCTGCCTAAAATAAAACACAGACACAGACAATATCGCCCACAGTTAATGCAGATAATTAAAACTACGAGCTATGAACAAGCTGCTTCCTGTAGTTCAGGGTTTGATTAACTCTGCCTTCATTTGCTAGCTGGGTGCATATGTAAGCCACTTTTCCAAACAATAATTTCGGGAATTAGGGTAGGCTGCTCAATGATCTCTTGAACCCCATGCTTAGTGACTACCTATAACAGGAAATTTTGTAGACAGGGCTTCTGGACATTTTCTGGCATTTTTCACAGTTTATCTGTACTGCCCTTATAGTATTACAAGAAAAAAGTAATAGTTTTGTCTAGCAATTGGCCTGTACTTTCCACAAATATTAACCTTGTTTGATTATTGCTGTATATTTAAACCGTCAGTCCCAGAAATGGCAAGTGTCTCACCCTCAATTCCACTGTGAAAAGTAAAATACAATGAGAGTAATATTATACTCTTGCATTTTCTACGTTCATAGACCACATATTGCTTCTAGAGTCTGTGTTAAGTAACATTTACATCATAGATAATTCACATTTCATAACAGAACTCAAATTATATTATGCCACTTTTATGACCTTTGATATCAGCTAAATCCCACTGCCCCAGTTTAGCACCTTTTTCACCCTAGAATTCACTCAGAGTCCTTCCAGACATCAATGCCTGTAGGTAAGCTATCATATGTTTGCGCCCTCATGAGACAGGTGATATTATAGCAATAACCCACGCCTGGGTGTGGGTAATGCGGGATTTACCCACGGTTGGCGTGGTTTGGTCCCGAGGACAAAGACAACCGTGGGTAAATCCCACATTGCCCACACCCAGAAGTAGGTTATTGCTATTATACTATGACATTATTTAAGAAAAGAAATAATTACTTTTCTTAAATAATGGCATTGTATAATGCCTCTTTGCTGCCCTTCCGCAGCTGTCTGGTATCCGCGGCAGTTCTGATGTACTGCGCATGCCTACGCAGTACATCAGAGCTGTGGCCAAAAGCAACGGAGAAAGCAAGATCTCCGTTGCTTTTTACTGTTTCGCTATATTAAATGGGTTTAACATAGCGAGACAGCTTTAAAATAAGCAACGGAGATGTCCGTTGCTTATTTTAAAGCTGTCTCGCTATGTTAAACCCACTTAACATAGCGAAACAGTAAAAAGCAATGGAGATCTTGCTTTCTCCGTTGCTTTTTTTTTTTTTAAACCTGTCTCGCTATGTTAAATGGGTTTAACATAGCGAGACAGCTTTAAAATAAGCAATGGAGAAAGCAAGATCTCCGTTGCTTTTTACACACTGTGTCGCTATGTTAAAGGAGTTTAACATAGCGAGACAGCTTTAAAAAAACTCTTTTAACATAGCGAGACAGTGTTTTAAAAGAGACTTATACTAATGGAAAATGTCCGGGCGACCGGACCTTTTTCCATTAGTATAAGTCGATTTACAATGTGCATGCTGGCCAATCAGCGTGCACGTTTTGGAATATTAATGGGGGGTCATGGTATAATGCAGAATATAGTATAACACAGCTCACAAACCATCAAGGTGTCTGTTTAACCTTTCCTCCAGTCCACAACCCTTCCGTCTGATGTGCAGCTAGTTTTGTGCAGAGGCAGTGTATTTCAGCAACTGAGTGCTTTTTGGGAAGTAAAAAAAAACAGTATATTAAAAGTATATAAAAACTAGAAATGCACATTTTGACTAAAGATACTAATATATAATTTCATTATTATTTTAATTTTTTTTTTAGTATTCTAACCTGGCTGTTCTACTGGCCAAAAAACATTTTTGGTCGAGGCCTGGAACCTCCATAATTTAATTTAACACAACATACAGATATAGATGTAGGTTAGATTGGATACTCTTAATTGCCCATAGGTGTAAGTGTGTGTGCAAGTGTGTGTATGGAAGAACAGTCATGGCAGGGCTGGCCACACAGCGGTGTAAACTTTGGCTCTAGATAATTGTCACTGTTGAAGTGCCAACCCAATCCCATGTGCAAAAATGAAAAAAGGGGTTATGGATGGATGGATGTGTATATATGTGTGTGTGTGTGTGTGTGTGTGTGTGTGTGTGTGTGTGTGTGTATATAATATATATATATATATATATATATATATATATATATATATATATATATATATGTGTGTGTGTGTGTGTGTGTGTGTGTGTGTGTGTGTGTGTGTGTGTGTGTATATATATATATATATATATATATATATATATATATATATATATACATTTTTTTATATATATATATATATATATATATATATATATATATATATATATATATATATATATATATATATATATATATATATAGGTCTACTTCATAGCAACGTAACAACGAAAACTGACTTACCTGAATCACTAAATGTTGAGATGACATCACTGAAACCTCAACTGAACAAACACTTAGATCACCGGAATGTTAATGTGGGAAAAAAAAAACACTTGGCCACCATGGTGAACTTTGCCCTTTTCCCTACTGTAGTGTGATCTCAGAGGTGGTATATTTAGCTAGGGGGTTGTGGGGGACTTGGATGGATTTGATTTGCTTTGGTTTGATTTTTTTGTGGTGCCAGATGAGTGGTTAGTTTCTCAGAGCTCCTAATCGGTGATCCGAGTGTTCATTCAGTTGAGGTTTTGGTCAAGTCATCTCGGCATTTAGTGATTAGGATAAGTGAGTTTTCATTGTTATAAAGTAGACACACACACACACACACACACACACACACACACTCACACACACACACACACACACACACACACACACACACACACACACTCATGGATCTTCATTCTTGCATGAATTAAACTGCACTGCGACTGCTTCTATAGTAATGAATGGATGACTGCTGCTTTTTAACAATGTTCACTTTTTACTCCAGCAGTGAAATTTTACAAGGCTGAATGGTTATCTGAATCACAAAGCAGTGTAAATTGTGAGACACTGGCATTTCTTGGACTGAGGACAAGGTTAATTATTATGAGTCACCGCCTTGGATTAAAGCATTATCATGCAACTCTGTCTGCAAGACCACCCTCAGTGCCAAGGTGACAAAACAGGAAACTTTAGTGGTAGTGCAATGTAAGAATATGAAAGCCTTACTGTGAGGGGAGATAAAGGCCATATTAAGGCTTCACCTTGTGGTAAAACTGTGAGGGGAGAAAATGGCCATGTTAAGGCTTCCCTTTGTGGTAAACCTTTCTTAATCCCTGCCTTGCGCGCTTTTTCTAGCTTGAATACCAGACTCAGGAAATGAGACATTAGAAGAAGAAGAAGTGACAGGGAGTTCAGTGGGAAGAGCAAGATAGCAATGGGTAAGGGAGGATGAGAGGAAAGTAGATTCAGTAAATGGGGGGGGGGGGATACAGTGATGGTGCAGTGGAGTGAGGAGTAGAAAGGACGGATAACTGAGATAATTTTGAATAAGTAAAAATTCCAGAGACAAGGCACAAAAGAAAAAGAAGGGAGTACAAAGTGGAGAAAACTGCAGCAAGAATTATGAATGAGAAATAAATGATAAGCTGTTGAGGGAGGATAAACACATGGAATGAAAGAAGAATGAAGTTATATATAGTGGTAGAGAAGAAGGCCTAGTGAATAAAAAAAAGAGGAAAAATATAGGTCTAGTAGTGGGAAATATTTATTTAACATTTAAAGTGATAGAGAGACAGAGAATCAGAACAGGCAAGCACTTAACTTTAAATTATTGGGACAATCCTAAGCAGAGGCAGGTCAGATGATACCATAGCTGCAGATTGTGTTACAAGTAAGATCTAAGCATTCATTTACTACGTATTATGCAAAGGTAATAACAAGATTAAATAAGAACCACTAGAAAGTGACACTCTAATGTGTGATCAACAATCTGAGATTCTAGAGTTTTGCAATTAAAGCTCAAAACCATGTATCTCAGGGATCTCTCCATTCCCCAAGATACACTGATCTCAGATATGACATATTTAATCTAGCAGAGATGTGGGAGTGCAGCTATATCAATGGCCCTCTGCAAAAAGATTTTTTACTTGTTCTGGCAGTTTCAAATTTGGTTCCTTTTTTGAAACTTGCCCTGTTTTGTAACTGTATTTATGAACATTGATCACATAGGAGTTAGTATTAATATGACGTATAGTATTAGTTATGAAGCTATGGAAGAGTTCTAATGAAGAAGGCATTGAAACTTGCACCTTTTTTGAGATATGGACAGAAGAAATAGCTCTCCAATATGATAATGGAAGATTTGACAGACTACACAGGCATTTACTGACTGCACTCTTTAAGACTGGTAATTCCACTGTATTTAAAGCTAGACATTTTGAGCCATATAGCAGGCTGCAATGTTTGGTAGAGGCAGAGTATAATTTCTAATCAAGGGATGCTTTATAGAACTTCACAATGGTGAGTTATTGAAGGGACACCAATGACAAAACATGCAGTGACACTGTATCGCCACTTAGGCTTGTCAATAGTAACTAGGCTTGCAGCCCAGGGGAATATTGAGGAGCTTAACCCAAATTCCCAGATGCCTCCAAGCACTGTCTGGTTAACTGATTTGCTGAAGGCCATATAGTAGGGAAATGAGGGCTGAGGGAATCAAAACCTGTACCACAGGTATTACAACTCACAGCCTTAACCCTCTGCACCATCTGCCAAAAAGTTAGGTTTCTGGATTAAGCAGGCATGCAGATTTATGAAAAATACAACGAGGCATACAACACACAACTAACCAAATTTATATGGTGTTAAAGCTGTTTTGCAGATTACCTTGATAAGTAGTCACTGTGACGGCAGGACATTGAAATATAGAAATGCCTGCATAATGAGCTAGATTTGAAACTCTGGCATGATTTCATATGCCATTAAAGAAAATAAAGAAAATCATGAGCTCAGGAGGACCCCCCCCCCTCCAGATGAACAACTAACCAGGGGAATGTTATGGTGACATCTGACAGAGTTTAATCTTTTTGTGTAGCAGGAGAACCATTGACGAGTGCCTCCTAAGAGACCAAAGCCAGAAAGTGGCCAAAAATGTGGTAGATGTTGACAGTATCAAATGCATTGGATAAATCCAGGAATGTTACATTAAAAACATTGTCAAGGCTGATGTCAATATAAATGGTTTCCATTACACTTAAAAGTGTTATCAGTGCCATAGTCAGGGTAGAAGCCTGTTGTAATTAACATAATATGTTGTTGGTATTAATATTGTGAGACATTTGCCAAAAGTATTTTTCCATGATTTTTGAAGGGTTAGAGATAATTCTTGCCCAGTAAAACAATAGTTCCAGATTTCCATGTCATCAGTTGGTAAGGGTGGCTACAAGTCTGGTTCTGAGGAACTGGAGTGGCAAATTGCCTGCTATTACTAAACATTTTTGAAGTTCTGTTATAATTTAATAATGAACCACTCGTGAAGTAGCTGGACACTTAGGAGATGAAGACTCATTGCATTATTAGACCCCAGGAGAAAAAATAGTGGTTCAGGAACCAGACTTATAGTATCAGTTAATATCCAGAATTATTTAGCAACTTCCCCAGGTGGAAGCTAAGAGATGGACAACTTCACATTGCCTGGTTTTAACAGATATTTGACCCTGCATCAAAACTGTTTAGGATTTTTGATATGTGTTTTTGTAACAAGATGCCTCTGTAGCCATTTTCTGTGAGGTTCTTGCTCTCGTGGAATGTGTTTTGAACATAATTCATTGTCAGCTCTTGATGAGCCTTATGAGGCCTATGACTGACCCATATCTGTCTTTTTACTTCATGTGTAATCCAGAGCAGGGACCTGCACTTAACTTTTTACTTCCTTAGAGATGCACAAAGTTGGGAATGTCCAAAAGGATTAATCCACGATAACAGCTGACCCCGCAAAAGCTAACTTTAAAAATGTTTCAGGATCAAGATGTTTGGTGTTTTTTGAGTAGCTCTAGAAATTTACTGTTCTGATTCTGCCCTAAGTCCAAATGATAAACAATGGTATTTGGCTCCTGATGGTATTAGTTTAGAGGTCAGCTGCTGTAGCATTGCCAAGTGCAGATATAAACTTGTGAAGAGCATTTAGTCCTCCAGAGATATTATCGGGTTTGGTAGAAATCATGGTAAGCTGAGTTAAACCAAGGACCTGACTGAAGTGACGAGAACACTTGTCAGGGGAGAGTTTCCAATTAAGACTGAAGTTCCTTCAAATCATAAGTTGTCATTTAATGTTTATAGTAAGCAAATGAATATTGTCTTCAATAGTATGTTTTGCAGAGCTTTCAGGAATGAAGATGCAGGCAGATTGATGGATTTCATTCTATTTATTTGAGGAAAGAAATTAAGAAACTCATTAACTGGAAAGGTAAAAGCTGGAAAGGTGAGAGGGCACACTGTTTAGCATACTGACTATGCCTGCTCCTTTATAAATCTAGTCATGTCTGCAGATATGACAACCTAATGAGACAACTGCAATTTATAACATATGAAGTTCTAGCTAGCTATGATTCAGTTTTTGCTACAACATCAGTGCTATAAGACCCAAGTCAGGGACGTAGAATAAGAATTTTGACTGGTGGATTTCATTATCTCTTAAAATGATGTCTGATGAATACATAGGACACTTGATTCATTACATGAATGATATTTCAGGAGAGTGTTATTCAGAATTGGGTGTAGGCTGTGATTTCACTTATTGTATGAAGCATCACTACAGTGGAATAAATACAAAGTACTATGAAGCATACAGTGAGTAACATAATCCCCAAATGGCGGCAGACATTTTTAAGCTACAGTGACCATAGAGTTTGAATATTTAAGATTAAGGGATGTGGGAGGCTTGCTCCCTGCAAAAAACACTTAAAAATAATTTTTTCTGCTTTTTTTTTTGGCAAATGCAGTTTGGGGATCCTGATCCTTAGTGCATTAAGTTTCATCCACTTATAGTGGACCACACCTGTATAGGGCTATCTCGATGCAGGAGCAAGGTTTTGTTGCATGATAGAAGGGGTGGTTCCAGCATTTAGGCAGTGTAAACCAAAATAAAGATACAATGCTGCAACACAATCAAGATAAGCTTGTCTCTATAAAGTTGTGAAATGGGACAAATGCATTTTATTTAAAGGGTCCCCTTCACATGGTCGACTTTTCCGAAAGTCGACTTTCATATGGCCGAGACTATATGATCGACTTTTGAAAAGATGACCATGGGGAACCACTATCTCCGAACAGTGTGGAATGGAAAAATTTCTCTCTTTGTGCGAAGTGTGATCTTGGAGTTGGTATATTTAAGTTATGGGGGGGCAGAGCCCCCGGGGGGGTGCAGGGGGGCTTGCCCTCCTGCCAACAGTTGAAAGGTAAGTGTTTGTTGTGTGTTTTCTGTTTATTTTACATGGTCGCTTTATGAAAGTTGATCATATGGTCTCGACCGTATGAAAGTTGACTTTCTGAAAAATCGACTATGTAAAGTAGATCCTTATTTAAAATACTTTCATAGAATTGTGTTTGTGGTGTTTGCAAATTAAGAATTATGAATAAAAGCACTATTTTCCTCAACTTCTTTTTTTTTTGTTTTGATTTAGATGTATTTTCCTTACTGGTTGTTGATGTTTTTCTGTTTAGCTTCATAAACGCAGCAAAAGTGCTTGCAAAGGTCAATAGTAGCTAGGAAACTAGCAACAATAAAATTTAACGATTGTCAGCGACACGTTCCCTTATGTAATCTGAAAAAACTTACTAACTTGTTTACCCTGCAATGACCTATTTCAGCTGCTGTTTGTGATAACGTTTAACTTGCATACCTTCTCATTATTTCTTATACGGCAGCTGACTGAAATTGTACCACATTCCTAAATTAGGAGAGGAACTATTACACAGCATGACCCTCTGCACAAACAATTGGGGGGTCCTGTATTAGCAAGCTCCTTAGAATCAGTTCTCATTGAAAAAAAAAAGAAAAGCAGACCATGAAAGGTCCACTAGGAGGAAACAGACAGCACTCTGTTCAGTTTAGCGAATCAGTGCTTTTTAACACCAGCTCTTGGTTGCTCCTGTGCCCACATTACAGCCCATTTCTGGGCATTGCCAAATTTAGTCTTACAGATTTCCATACAAAACACTGAACTATAATGTAAGTTTGCTAGCCAGTAATATATACTTTAAATGACAGGAATTAAATAATAGCATTCAAAGTCTATAGTTATATATATATCACACAGTGATCTGCTTTATTCAATTTCATGGGCTTCAGTGCTTTCATTTTTAATTAATTCTTTTTTCACATTCAGGTTTTGGGGTCTAGTATCAACTGTAGTCTTCCAGAGTCTGCAAATTCTTCAGCTGCTAAGCCAAAAATGGTATATTTTCTCTTTTTTTTATTGTATCAAGATACTAATGTCAAAATGATTTACTGCACTGCTTTTAAGTGTTACAATTTATTTCCCAATTAATAATTTAAGAGCTATGACAGTGCTATGAAGCTTTTGTAACCAAACACAACCCTTTTGTTTATTATAAAAGCAAATATAATTAGCAGGTTGATCGTAATTTAAAAAAGAATGCATTACGGACTAAAGTAATAATTCTTTATGTCCTGCTTCTCTTCTTAAGCAAAATATGAAAATCATTACTGAGTGCCCAAAATGATTTTGTCTGTGACAATATTTAAACCTCTGAAGTTTATGCATGTTTTACATTTAATTATATGTCTGGAAATTCAAAATGATTCACATCTACTCCTTGTCAAAGAATGTGAAAAGCATGAAGGACTAAGATACAGTAACTAAAATAAATTAGTGTCAGGAAATATCCATGAACATTTTGCTTTTATAGTAAAATTGTTATCTTTTTAGTCAGAAACATGGGTTTAGCTAGTTAGCTGTGCTGCCAAACTGTGATAGAGCTGTCATGTATATGTAACCATGGTAATTCCATTTAGAAATAAGTTCTGGTTTCCGTTTTTAAATAAGCAGTGCATCTGACATATTTTTACTGAATGATTCAGAGTATATGTTTCATTCAGATTAATTTGAGTTGAAATACACTTCAAAAAGCAGATTGCATTGCCATTTATTTAAATGCAGTATACAGAGTATTATCATTTTAAATTACGCTGCCCAGAATTTGCATATTAAGCATTGCATTTCTAGAATGTAATGGTTAAAGTTCCACACAGCATGAATGAGACTGGATTACATCACCCTAATTGGCAGCTTAATTAAACTGGATAATTTTACTCATGTTATCCCCCATCATTGTCCTTTCTACTTTAATTAGATCAGAAAACTGCTTTCATGTCTGTTTGGTTCCACTGTTTGTCACTGTTCCCAAAGAAAATCATTCAGAATGAATTTTACTACCCATTAAAAACACTGACTCTACTTTTTGCTTAACTAACTTAGGAGGATTATTTAATGTGTAACCTTGCTACCAGGTGGATAAAAATATAATTTAAATGTTGGGAGAAAATATATACTAAGTATTTGGCATTTAATATCTCCTAACTGGCCTTATAGATGGGAACAGCAAGAACTGTGTGTAAAATATTTAAATATCTTTCTTTCTCTTCTTTGAACAAATTGCAGGCTTGTCAAAATATAACAGCACTGAAACCTATAAGTACAATGCCAATTACATCAACTCTGCATCCAAAAATGATTTCCATAATAAGAGTTGATTACCATAAAGGACTATTGAGAAGAGAGTAAGGTTTGTGCTTTAGACAAAACTTTCTATGACGGGGACTGTTGCTGCACGCTATGATATGATACAGAGACACAAATCCAGCCACCTATATCCAGCATAAAAAAAACTATGTTTCAGCTTAGCACACATGATGACTGTACTGTCCTTGACCTATGCTAACATTTTCGGTGCCTAGTTTAAAAAACATGCAAACACCCACTGCCCTGAGTGTTTTCTCTTCTACCCATAATCTTGGCTTGTGCTCCCTCCCACGGCTGACATGCATATTGATTTGCATGATATCCTCCATGCCATTACCTTCATGATGTCCTGCACAATCATATACCTGTGATAAAAATGTTAAGATTGATCACAGTTTGGGAGAGACATGCTCTCATTCCCAGTATATATAATTATTTGCAGTACTCTACCATTCACTGCAAAAATCAGCACTGCAGCCCTGTGAGCCACCTCTTCCCCCCAAGATGGCAAGCTGGTGTTAGATCATCAGTCTCACTTTTCCTGCTCATCTCCACCAGCACCCATGATGGGAATCCAATCCACTTTGATTAACACGAGCATATGATGTCTGCTATTAAATAGCTATGTGTAGGCATTACAGCATGGCAGGGTGCTCAGTGCTGCCATTCTGTGCAGTCCTCGGTATACCATTAGAGGACACTGTGTACCCTCCCTACCAGAGGGTGCTCAGTGCTGCCATGCTGTGCAGTCCAGAGTATACCATTAGAGAACACTGTGTACCCACCCTACCAGAGGGTGCTCAGTGCTGCCATGGTGTGCAGTCCTCAGTATACCATTAGAGAACACTGTGTACCCTCCATACCAGAGTGTGCTCACTAATGCCATGCTGTACAGTCCTGAGTATGCCATTAGAGAACACTGTGTGCCCTCCCTACCAGAAGGTGCCCATTGCTGCCATTCTGTGCAGTCCTCAGTATACCATTACAGAACACTGGGTGCCCTCCCTACCAGAGGGTGCTGACTGCTGCCATGCCGTGCACTCCTCAGTATACCATTAGAGGACACTGTTTACCCTCCCTACCAGAGGGTGCTCAGTGCTGCCATGTTGTGCAGTCCTCAGTATACCATTAGAGGACACTGTGTACCCTCCCTACCAGAGGGTGCTCAGTGCTGCCATGCTGTACAATCTTCACTACATCTCTAGAGCTCGCTGCGTGTTGTACTTTCCATTGATTGCATAATGCTACCCTGTTGCGCATTTTTCAGTATACCTCTAGAAAAAACTGTGTGCTATCCCTACCTGAAGCTCTTCAGTGTTTACTTATGGAGAAAAGCATTCTATAACTATGTCAAGAATCTAAATGGCAATGCTCAGATCTGCTCTGAGCTAAAACAGAATGGCATTAAATATACTGATCCGAAGGATATTGCCAATATCCTGACAGATCGATTCAGTGCCAACTTCACCCCCCTCTCACCCCCTAAATGGCCCATCTCAATACCGGAAGATTGCCAAATTCCAGTAATAACGGCCACACAGGTACAAAACGCACTCTCTAAAGCCAAGAATACAGCATCCATGGGACCAGATGACATCCCGGGCTGTGTACTACATGAACTACAATATGAACTGGCACCTCACCTAAGTGTCATGTTTAATCATAGCCTCACCTCAGGTTTCGTGCCCACTGAGTGGCGCAGAGCTACAGTTATCCCAATCCACAAGGGGGGATCCACCTTGGATCCCGGAAACTACCGTCCCATCAGTCTGACAAGCCTTATCTGCAAGGCCATGGAGCGTATTATCATGGAACTTATAAACAAAGACATTGGCAACCTTCAAACACTGGACCCCACCCAGTTTGGGTTTGTGAAGGGCGATCTTGTCTCCTGAACCTGATTGACTTCTTTGAATCAGTCTCCAGAGCCATGGACAAGGGTAAGGTGGTCCACACAGCCTATCTAGACCTTGCCAAGGCCTTTGACACCGCTCCCCACTCTGGAATCATAGATAGACTTACTAAGTTGGGCATTAATCCCTATGTCACCCAATGGGTTGCTAAATGGCTTACTGATAGAACCCACACTGTAAAAGTAGCCGACTCCAAATCCAGCTCCAGACAAGTGACAAGTGGAGTACCTCAGGGTTCAGTCCTGGGGCCGCTCTTGTTTGGCATCTACTTCTCTGAAGTACAGGTCAACACTAAGGGACTCTGGCTAACAAAGTTTGCAGATGACTGCAAACTGGGAGCCATTATTGAATCCCAAATGATGTGGATACTCTACAAAGGGCCTTACAGAAACAGATGCTTGGTGCCAGAGCCATGGGCTCAAGCTCAATGCCAAGAAATGTATTGTTATCCCCTTTGGGAAAAAACATGTATCCATGAATTACCATATAGGTGGCAGTACACTAAACACAGAAAGTGTGATAAGAGACTTAGGGACACAGGTGGACAGTGGTCTCACCTTCGATAACCACATCGCCACAACAGTCAGGAAATCCTTCTATGTGGCACACCTCATCACGAAGGGCTTTTCATCCAGAAAAAAGGAGGTTATTGTCCCACTGTACTCATCCCTCATTAGACCCATTATAGAATACAACGCCCCATTTGGTATGTACCTCTCAAGACATCTGCAACAACTGGAAAGGCCTCTGAAATACCTCACTAAAAGAATCACAGGCCTAAAGCAGATGCCCTACGCTGACCGCCTTAAAAAACTCCAGCTATACTCTGTCGCATATCGTCTACTCAGATGCGATCTCTGTTTAACATACAAGGCCATGTCAAACCCAGAGCTGTTGGACATGCTACACTTAAAGAAATTCCAATCCCTCAGAGCTACACGCTCCAGGGATCTAAACCTTGTCATCACAATAAACAAAACATGCTGGAGGGATAGGTTCCTGACCCAGAGACTCCCCAGACTCTGGAATAGATTGCCCATACATGTCAAGCAGAGTGCCTCTTTGGACCTCTTCAAGAGGAACCTTGACGATTGGATGGGAGAAAGGAAATTCACCCCAGGGATCACGTCAGTCGCCCTGCTAGACAGGGGTCCAGGAAAGTAAATAATGTGGGAAGAAATAGCCAGGGAATTGTTATGGCTAGGCTTGTATAGGCCCTAGGGCTGATAGCCTAGTACCAACCTATGAACCTATGAACCTATGAGAAAACTGTGTGCTGTCCTTACCAGAGGATGCACAGTGCTGTCATGCCCTCTGGTACAGTGTGTAATGCTGCCATGTTGTACAGCTTTCATTTTTGTCATGGAAATCTTTGTATGCTATCATTTCTAGAGGGTCACAGTCCTGCCATGTTGTGCACCCATGTATTTTTGTAATGTTATCTAGATAAGGCCAATAAACATGATTGCCTAATTAATGGGCCACCTTGGAGAACTGTGTGGTGAAGTCACTTGCTCAGTCTCAACAGAAATACAAGTAGAAAGTCATGAAATTAAAACCAGGAGTACAACATACACCTTGTTTTGTGTGCACAGACTTATTTCCACCAAAATGTCTCACCTCTGTGTGCTCCCCTTCCCACCCACATCCTGTGGGACTTAACTTGCCCTTGAATTATGATAACAATCTTTTCCCAAAGTATGGTCTGTTCCATTTTGAGATGTGAATGCGCAGCTCATACTGCTATGCTCCACTCCCTGTACCATTTCCCTTCCCGGATGTCCAGTGGCCAATCCTGTTGTATGTGTAAAGTTTGCAAAGTCGAATATCCTTTGATATGATATCTCCTTTTGGTAACCTCTACAACACAGCCTATAGCTGCACTCTGCAGTGGAATGATACCTATTTTACCAAACAATAGGATACTCAGTGCACAGTTCATCTCATATCATGGCACACTGAGCACTTACTGACAGATGTAATTCAGTTTCTTTATCAGTAGCCTGTCAGTAATGTAAGAGAGATGCCCTCCACACCAGGTTTAGGACTCTGGAGGAAAGGCTTCTCTGAACCCCATCTACATTCTTTAACTGTGTCACTCAAATAATAAACAAGGATAGGGCTATGGATGTGGCCTAATCATGCAAGAAATAATGCCTAAGAGGGTGTGCATTCCAGGGAAATAGCAAATATTCCAGTGGTGATATGAACTCCAGTACTGGAGGTGAAGGACCTCACCAGCCCCTGAAAGTCCATTATTTCCCTGTAACGCCCACCCTAGAAGACATTTTTGTGCTTAGATAATAGGCTACGTATTAAATTGTTTTGTGTTTGTCTTATTATTGGTGTATACATTCTTTTATATTTTTGATGTAAAATAGTTATTCTGTCTAATGTTTCAAAGTTTCTGTAGCATATGTAATTGTTGAAGTATTTCACATCCAAAATATAAATTATTTAAGTATTTAGTAATGTTTACACACACAAATGCACAGACATGTGTGCCTGCACATGCGCGCGCGCGTGCACACACACACACACACACACACACACACACACACACACACACACACACACACACACACACACACTAAACATACTCAGCACTTTATGATTGTGCACACTTCAAATGTCATATTGTTGTGACCAAATGAAGAAATACGTATATTGACTTACGTCATGTCAAAATTTGTCACTTGCAATACAAAGCATTACAGTTCTCCCCTCACACACAGGCATTCAGTTTTCACACACACACATGCAGACATATGCACACACACATCTCATCCTTGTAGCTGCTTCTGCAGCTATTTGCATTAGATCCATGTTTTCCTGCTGACTAATCATGGCTTTCTCAGAGGCTTGCTTAGTGAGGAGAAAGGCATAGCCTTCTAGCCGTTTCTACAGTTAGTCTCATTAGGTCATTGTACTTATGTATTTATTTATTTTTCCCTGCTCAATAATCATGGCTTTTTCAGTGCCTTGGTTAGTGAAGAAAATGGAAAAGGCAGGTCCTTGCAGCTGTTGTCATGGTTACTTGCATTAGATTGTTGCACGTATTTATTTTACCCGCTCACTAACCAATGCTGTCTAAAAGCATTGGTCTATTTACTTTCCCCACTCACCATCCATTGCTTTCTAACAGCCTCTCTTAGCTAGGGGAAAGGAAAAGGCAACTGTTGCTGCAGTTACTTCTTTATGTTGAATTTTTTTTTTTGTTTTGTTTTGTTTTGCTTACTCGTCCTTCTCTAACACATAAGACAAGTAGGCGGGGGGTTTCGTTTAGATGCTTTAATACATAGAAACACATCAGGGTGGACAGCAGCATCATAAAGTGCAAATGAACTAGTTAACAGACAGACCTTACATACATACATGCTTACATCTCAGTGGCTTACTACAAAATGGCAGTCAGACTTGCCAGTGCTCAGTATTTATACACTTGTACAAGCCCTTGGATAGCTTCTTAAAGGTATATAGACACACATATTGATCTATATCCTTCCTCTTAAAAAGATTGCCCTTTGTAAAAACAAAATCAGAGTCAGATATCCATTACTATAAACATTAGAAACAAAACACAATGTTCATGTCCAAATTGCTTCATATCTGTTGCAGGGTTTAGAGATGCAACCATACCTCGTAACATAACAGGACCAAATTTAGCAACAGGGACAGTCTGTGGTGCACAACTCATATCAGGAACTTCTGGATTTATCATAGGAATGTGAATGCCCTCTGGAACTTCCTCTGGAATTGGAAAACTGGACAACTCACTCTGAGATAAAGAGTTTTTCTCACAGGCTATTTGTTGTGGTATAGGCTCAGACACCAGTCTCAAATGCTTCTAATTCCACCTAAGCATCACAGGAATGCATAACTGGCTTGTGAACATCATAGTATCTGAGAGCTGGTTTACTAACAATTCTCCCTTTCATGTTCATGCTCTTTGGTGTTGCTCTAACCGAGACCAGGATACATCTTTATGTGTCAGCTCTCTGAGTGGTGCTGATGGTTGACTCAAGTAGACTAGGTAGTTAACCACGCCAAGAAAACATCGCAGGGCTTGAACATCGTTTGGTGCTGGCATCTCAAGAATGGCTGTTTGCTTTGAAGGGTCTGGTCATAAACCTGTACTGGTAAATAAATGCCCAACATAACATTTTTCTGGACTGAGCTTAAGATTCACTTGATGTGCCATTTCAAGAACTTCTCTGAAGTTTCTGTCATGTTTTGCTTCATCGTGACCTTCTTCTAGTATGTCGCCTGCTATAATAGCACAAGGATACCCAGAAAAAATTTGCTTCATTGCTCGTTGAAAGACTTCACTTGCAGAATTAATCCCAAATGCCAGTCTCAAAAATCTACACCTGTCAAATGGAGTATTGAATGTAGTGAGCAATGAGGATTTTTTTGTCAAGCTGAATTTACCAAAATGAGCATTTTGCATCTAAGACAGAAATAATAGTGGCATTTGACATCAAGGCTGTGACTTCTTCGACTGTGTGCATTGGATGATAAGGTCTTTAGTGCTTTGTTCAAATCTTGTGGGTCATTACATATTCTGATGTCATCTGAGCTTTTCTTATGAGCTACCACTATGTAAGATACCCATTCAGTTGGTATTTCAGCTGGACAAATCACACCTTGTTGCACCATTTTATCTAGATCAGCTTTGATTCTGTCCTGCATGGCTATTAGAACTTCACGTGCTGGCCTGATAACTGGACTGACCTCTGGGCCTAACTTCATGGCGTACACAACTGGAAGCTTGCCTAGTTTGTCTTCGAAAAGATCAGCATAGGTAGAAAAAATGTAGTGGGCAAAAAATTAGAGTAGTGGTCTTTTAAACTAACTTGGTGGACTTCCTTATTAAATGAAAGCAGTCCCATTTTCAGACTGTCTCTGATTCATAGGTTCTTCCAGCAGAGTAACATGAAAGCACTACTGAGACTTCACTTGGCATTTCTTCACCTCCATAAGCAACAAGCTTCGCACACCTTTCCAAATCAAGCCTTTCACCTGTACACACTCTACTAAATGTTTCTGCTGACATAACATTGTACTTGGAGCTTGTATCAGCTTTGAGCTCTATAGGTTTGCCATTTATCTGAGCAGTACAAAATACTTCATTCTTTGCCTTTAAATCTACTGCATTGACCGTTTCATGCAGAGTAGCCTGTGACCCTATGTCATGGCTTTCTTAACTGATCAACTTGTTTCTTAAAATGTTCCCTTTTAATAAATGAATGTGGGCCTTTTGATTTACAAAATCTTTTGAAGTGATTCCATTTATTCCATTTGTGGCATTGCTGACCGAAAGCTAAACATTTTTCCCTTTTAGATTCATGACTTCCTCCACAATTATGACAGTTGTCAATGAAAGTAAGTCGGGGCCCATACTTTGAGTTTACTGACTCACTCTTATGCTTTATTAAGACTGTGCAATTTCTGAAATTTGCCGTAGAATTTGGTAAAAAGTTCTGGGGTTTACCAGTGAGTGCTGCAGGGGTTACAGTTGCTGCCATGTGCTTGGGCCTGTTTCTTTTAATAACATGGCGCGTACTATCAACATGAGCTTTATTATGAGCTTTATCACTGTACCTTCTGAAGTTATTTTCATTTGTAAGCATATTTGTGTGCTTTACTGTGAGCTTGTAAATCTGACAAATCTCAATGGCTTTATTCAAGGTCAAATCACTGTCAAAGCAAAATCTTTCTCACAGCATCATGTTTTATACCACACACAAGTTTGCCCTTTATCAACTCATCCCTTAAATCACCAAATCTGCATGTTTAGCCTTATTCCTCAGGTCAGTCATATATGCTGAAAAAGTTTCGCCAAGCTTTTGACCCCTTGTGTAAAATAAGGGACTTTCCATTGTAACATTTGTCTGGGGGTTACACATTTCTCTAAGTTTACGTTTTAAGCACTCGTGGTCCTCCCTTGTCTTAGCCTGTACAGCAATATGATGGTTCCCCCTCTCTGGCATAGAAAGCAGGTACATACACAAATGAATGTTCCCTTTCCATGGCTTCTGACCCAGTTAAATTAAGCAGAATAAATGCCTTTGTATGGTCATTGTTATCAGAAAATGCAGCCTGTATGAAAATGTCGTACTCTTACTCAAACACTCTCCAGTTCTCAGCAATATTACTGTCAAACACAAATGTAGTGGGTTTTCAAAATCCATCTGCCATGCCCAGAAAGTATACACAAACACACTGAAAATATGGCCCTTGTAATTATGTATGTACAAACTGTTCCATGAGCTTGTAATAACATTAAAATGCGCAATAAACTCTCCGAAATAGTGTACTTTGTGAAATATGCTCTGTAATGGCTGTATTCTGTGAAATATGACCTGTAATGGCTGCACTTTGTGAAATATGTCTTGTAATGACTGCACTTTTGCAAAATAGATTTACTGTAACACTGCATAAACATGCAAACACTTTATATACTTCTGATAACTCTGATATCTTTGCTTAATATGAAAAGTACAGATTCGCAAAGCATGTATTGAAAATGCAGTCGTTTCCCTTATTTTGTTTGTTTTATGCAATTCGGACTTTATTTCAAACATTTTCCATAGTAATTCAAATATTTTTATCAATATCGTACATATCGGTTTATGTGAATATCATTTAGAACGTTCTGTATGCCTCATTTCGTATTATGCGAAAAGAAATAGTGCTGAGCAAGTTTTAATACCTGAAATTCATTTCTGACCTGTTCTGCAAAGTTTGCACATTTTAGGGATAATCCACTTGTCTATATTTCTCTAGTTCTAAGCAAGTGCCTTTAGTCGTTTTAACCATGCTGCCTCTAACATAATGCCCTTTGGATATACCGGTTCTGATTCCATGCCCTTTGGACATGCTGCTTCTGGCACAATGTCCTTTTAAACATGCCATGCCTGACACCATGTCAATCATTCATCTCTAACACGTGACAAGAAAGCTGGGGTTTGTGTTTAGAAGCTTTAATACACAGAAACTCATAAGGATGGATAGCAGCATCATTAAATATGAACAAACTAGTTAACAGACAGGCCTTACATCCATACATGCTTACATCTCAACAGCTTACTACAAAATGGCAGTCAGACTTGCACATGCTCAGTATTTATACACTTGTGCAAGCCCTTGGATAGCTTCTTAAAGGTATATACATACATATTGATCTACAAACATGCTGTATACTATCAACAAGAGCTTTGTCACTGTGCCTTCTAGAGTTGTTCTTATTTATAAGCATATCTGTGTGCTTATCTGTAAGCTCGTATATCTGGCAAATCTCTATGACCTTATTCAAAGTTAATTCACTGTCACAAAGGAAAATCTTTCTCACAGCATTATATTTTATACTACACACAAGTCTGTCCTTTATCAGTTCATCCTTTAAATCACTAAATCTGCATGTTGGTCAGTTATATATGCACTGAAAAAATTTCACCAGGCTTTTGACCCCTTCTGTAAAATAAGTGCCTCTCCATTGAACATTTGTCTTGGTGTTACACATTTCTCTAAATTTACATTTTAAGCACTCTGGATCCTCCTTTGACTTAGCCTGTATAACAATATAATGGTTTTCCCCCTCTCCAGTATGGATGGCAGGTGTATACACAAATAAACATTCCCTTTCTATGGCTTCTGACCCAGTTAAATTAAGCAGAATAATTGATTTTGTATGGCCATCTTGATCAGAAAATGCAGTCTGTATGAAAATGTTGTACTGTTGCTCAAACACTCTCCAGTTTTCAGCAATATTACTGTCAAATACAAGTGTACTGGGTTTTCGAAATCCATCTGCCATGCCCATAAAGTATACACAAACACACTGAAAGTATGGTCCTTGTAATTATGAACAAACAAACTGTTCTGTGAGCTTGTAATAACATTCAAATGCACAATAAACTTTCCAAAATACTGTACTTAGTGAAATACGCTCTGTAATGGCTGTATTCTGCAAAATATGCCCTGTAATGGCTGTACTCTGTGAATAATGCCCTGTAATGGTTGTACATTGTGAAATAGCTTTACTGTGACACAGCACAATCATGAGAACCCTTTATACACTTCTGATAACTTGGGTATCTTTGCTTAATATGAAAAATACATGGTTTGCCAAAATGCAGTAACTTCCCCTTATTTTATTTGTTTTATGCAATTTGGACTTTATTTCAAACATCTTCCATAGTAATTCAAATATTTTTATCAATATCGTACATATCAGCTTATGTTAATATCATTTAGAATGTTCTCTATGCCCCATTTCATATTATGCGAAAAGAAATAGTGCTGAGCAATTTTTAATACCTGAAATTTGTTTCTGACCTATTTTGCAAAGTATGCACATTTTAGGGATGATTCACTCCTTTATATTCCACCAGCTTCTAGCAAGTACCTTAAGTCATTTTACCCAAGCCGCCTTTGACTTCATGCCCCTTGGATATGTCATTTCTGATTCTATGTCCTTTAGACATGCCACTTCTGGCACCATGCTGTTCATCCTTCTCTAACACATAAGACAAGCAGGCAGGGGGTTCGTTTAGATGCTTTAATACATAGAAACACATCAGGATGGACAGCAGCATCATAAAGTATGAACAAACTAGTTAACAGATGCACCTTACATACATTCATACATACCTTATAAACATTCATGCTTACACATTGGTTGATTCCAATTACCCAAACATTAACTGGGAGAACTACTCAAATACAAACTCCCTTGCCCAACATTTCCTAGAATTTATAAACTCAAATGCCCTGGATCAACTGGTCAACACCCCCACCAGAGGTGACAACATATTGGAGCTGGTCATCACCAACATGTGCAACCAGTGTTCCACACTGGAGATCAACCCCTCGCTGGTTATATCTGACCATAAACTAATCACTCTGGATATCCACATTCCGCCACCACCCCCAGTCAAAGAAACCACCATGAAAAACTTTTCAAAAGCAAACTTCACATTACTTAAGACCGAGGTGGGAAGTTTCAAAGCCCCCATGCTAAAGGATAACGCTGTCCAAGCTGCAAAATTCTTTACTAATGAACTCTACGGGCACCTACAAGAATGCATGGATTGTGCTATCCCAAACAAAACCAAGACTCACTCCTCCAAGAAAAGGAAACCAGTCTGGTGGACCCCTGCCATAAACAAGCTATACAATAGAAGGAGGAAACTAGTACAGAAAAGAGTAAAATCCCAAGAGGGGAAAACATCCCTGATCAGTATCAGCAAGAAACTATGATCCCTCATAAAATCATCCAGGCTAGCTTCAAAAGAAAAATTGCCATGGACACCAAAGATAACCACAAGGCATTCTTTAGCTATGTCAAGAATCTGAGTGGAAATTCTCAGATCTGCTCAGAGTTAGTACAGAATGGCACAAAATACACTGAACCGACCAATATAGCCAACATCTTGGCAGACAGGTTCAGCGCAAACTTCACCCCCTCTCACCCCCAACAGGGCCCATAACTGTACCAGAAGAATGTAGTGCCCCTGAAATCACAGACACTCAGGTTAAAACAGCCCTCTCCAAAGCCAAAAACACAGCATCAGTGGGACCAGATGGTGTCTCAGGCTGCGCCCTACACAAGCTCAAAGATGAACTAACCCCTCACCTAAACACACTGTTCAAACTCAGCCTCTCCACAGGTTACGTGCCCACAGAGTGGCGCACAGCAACTGTTATTCCACTCCACAAAGGTGGAGTCACAACAGACCCTGGGAAGTATCGCCCTACAAGCCTGACTAGCTTGGTCTGCAAAGCTATGGAGCACATCATCATGGATCTCATTAACAGAGACATTGGAAACCTCCAAACACTGGACCCTACCCAGCTTTGTTAAGGACAGATCATGCCTCCTAAATCTGGTGGACTTCTTTGAGACAGTTACTAAGGCTATAGATGAGGGAAAGGTAGTCCACACAGCTTACCTCGACCTCGCAAAGGCTTTCAACACCATTCCCCACTCAGGTATTATAGACAAGCTCACCAGCCTGAACATAAACCCCTACGTCATGAGATGGGTTGCCAACTGGCTCATGGACAGAACCCACATGGTAAGAGCTGCAGGAGCTAGGTCTGAATCTAAACCGGTTACAAGTGGCGTTACCCAGGGCTCAGTCCTAGGACCCCTCCTGTTCGGCATATACTTCTCAGAGGTACAGGCAAGCACAGGAGGACTATGGCTGACCAAGTTTGCAGATGACTGCAAACTAGGGGCTATAATTGACTCTCCAGCTGACACAGACATCCTCCAAAAGGGTCTCACTGAGACTGATACCTGGTGTCAAAACCATGGCCTCAAGCTAAATGGCAAAAAGTGCATAGTCATCACCTTGGAAAAAAACAAAGTACCCACAAACTACCACATAGGTGGTAGCCCCCTAAATACGGAAGATGTAATAAGGGATCTGGAGACCCAAGTAGATAGTAACCTGCCTCTCCTTTGATAATCACATTGCCAAAGTGGTTAGAAAATCCTTCTATGTGGCCCTCCTAATCACAAAAGGGTTTGCATCCAGATCAAAAGAGGTCATTGGGCCCCTTTATGCATCATTCGTCAGACCCATCATAGAGTACAATGCCCCATTTGGGATTTACCTTACAAGACACCTGCAACAACTGGAAAGACCACAGAAGTACCTCACCAAGAGGATCACTGGCCTCAAGCAATGCCCTATGCAGCTCGACTGAAGAAACTCCAGCTGTACTCGGTTGCATACCGCCTACTCAGAGGTGATCTCTGCCTGACATACAAGGCCATGTCCAACCCATAAATGATGGACATGCTCCACCTAAAGAAAACCATATCCCCTCGAGCCACATGCTCCAGGGATCTAAACCTCACCACAACAATAAATAGGATGTGCTGGAGGAATAGATTCCTGTCCCAGAGACTTCCCATGCTCTGGAACAAGATTCCAATCTACATTAGGCAGAGCTCCTCACTAACCCTCTTCAAGAGAAACCTTGACGAGTGGATGGGAAACAGAAAGTTTACCCCAGGGATCACTTCAATGGCTTTGCTGGACAGAGGTACAGGGAACTAATCTAAGGGGGCGGCGAAAGCCAACACATTCCGGCTAGGCTTATAAATGCCTTCGGGCAGATAGCCTAGTACCTACCTATGAACCTATAAACATCTCAATGGCTTATTACAAAATGGCAGACTAACCTGCACGTGCTCAGTATTTATACACTTGTGCAAGCCCTTGGATAGCTTCTTAAAGGTATATACACACACATTGATCTACAGTTTTCTCCCATACCTCTCACTAATGATGCGTTTTTAAGATCTGCTCTTAGCAAGGGAAATGGTGGCTCCCAAAGAAGATTTCAAGCTCCTTGCTTTTATTTTGTGATAGATTAAGTGATTTATTTTTAAGTGGGCTTTGCTTGTACATTAATACCTGCCCTGGATCATCAAGCATCCAATGAAGATCACTTATTTTCTAGCCCAATAATACATAAAGGGACCAGCACATGCTCAAGTAAAAGTTATATGCTTTATAATTTCTCCTTCGTGCAGTATAAACTAGAGCACAAGACACAAAATGCCCACAGACTGGGTTTGCAATTCCTGCAGTTATCATCATCATCATCATCATCATCATCATCACCATCAGCTCCTTTTTCCCATTTTCTACATGTGGTTGGGGTGTAACTGTTGCCATCTCTCTTGATTCAATGCCACTCTCCTACCTGCTTTGCCAGTCTTGCCTGGCTGTCACAGGTCTTCTTTCACACATTCCATCCATCTCTTTGCTGGACACCCTCATTCCATTTGCCCCTTTCTATTTGTTCCAAGTCTTCTTCATGAGATTGTTTTTGCTTTCCTGCATATGTTCCTGAACCACTGTAACCTGTTCTCTTTGTCCTCTGCAATTGGAGCTACTTGGACTTCTGCTGTGATGTCCTTATTTCTTCTTCAGTCCCATGGTGTGCATCATACAACCCATCACAGGCACTTCATTTCCATCAGCTGTAGCCTTCACAACTGTTTGGCATTCACTGCCCAGGTTTCTGTACCATACAGTAGTACTAGTGCCATCATTGCTTTATACACCTTACATTACAGCTCCTTTGGCATTGTTCTGTCACACACTACCCTGACATTCTTTGCCAGTTGGCTGCAGCCCCTCCATTTCTAGGTTTGGCCTCTTCATTCAAACTTCCCTTATCCTCAACCACCCCTTTCAGGTACTTGAAGCTGTTTACTTGTTCCACTGTTTTCCCTTCTATCTCAATTCTCACTTTCTTCTGATTTCCCCCATTTGCTGCCATTACATCTGTTTTATCTGTACTCAGTTTCATCCCATATTCCTTCAGTTTTTCATTCCATTCACCTATCCTTTGCTGAAGTTCTTGTTCAAAGTCTGCCTGTACTGCCATATCATCTGCATACAGCACATTTGTTGATCTGTTCCCTCTGACCTGTTTGCTAATGTAATCCATCACCAGTATGAATAGCAGTGGGCTCAAAGCTGAATTGTGATGCATGCCCACCGCCACCGGGAAGCCCCCTGTGAGTCTGTACACTGTCTGAACTTGTATCACTGAGTCCTTGTACATAGTCTGCACTAATTCTACCAATGTTGCTGGGATCCAAACCATCACAAGACTGCCCATATCAGTTTTCTTGGGACCTTGTCATATGCTTTCGGCAAGTCTAGGAATGTCCTGTAGGAGTCTTTACTCATCTCTAGCATCTTCTCAACTATCTGTCTCACTGCAAACATTTGGTCAGTTGTGCTGCATCCTGATCTGAAACTGAACTGTCTCCTGTCTTACTTTCTACTACTCTTTGTATTTAATTGTCAATTACCCTCTACAAACCTCTCATTCATTGTGACAAGAGTTTAACTTTATACTGCCCACAGTTATGAGTGCCCCCTCTGTTCTTTTCACTGACATTAGAATGCTTATTCTTTTATCATCTTAGACATGCCTTCATCTTGTCTGCACAGA
This sequence comes from Protopterus annectens, assembly GCF_019279795.1. Classification (NCBI taxonomy): domain Eukaryota; kingdom Metazoa; phylum Chordata; order Ceratodontiformes; family Protopteridae; genus Protopterus; species Protopterus annectens. The sequence goes on from NC_056748.1 coordinate 440,776,589, forward strand.
AGTCACTTAAATTAACTGGTACCTGATTTGTAACTCATGCTGTTTCTAACACAAAACTTCTGAACCAGGCCCACTTTACTTATGGAACTGACTTGCCAAATGAGTTATCTACACCCTGTGTATGTAATGAGCTCTGATAGATACATTCAGTGTCCCAGGTGGCTATTTACAATTAGTACTCTGAGGTTATCTGACCTCTGTTTGATGATATTGTTCCTGATTTGCACCCTCTCACAAATGAAATACTACTGTGAATTAAAAGTCAAGCTTTGTGATTGCTACCTGGCCTGGTCCACACACACACACACACACACACACACACACACACACACACACACACACACACACACACACACACATATACACACTGACATGGCCCTGGCCTCCATGGCTTCAATGGACCTACCTGCACTATGTGTACTCCAACAGAAGTGAATGAGTGACCATTTTTTTTTCTTGAAGTATTTTTCAGAACACATACCTCCTTCTGCTCCATATGCATAAAGCTTTGCATCTTCTTTTAAGTTATCTTTCTGCCATACCAAATGTAATCCACATAGCTAACTCCAACCCTCTGTGGTTTAGTTTTGTTTGCTACTAACGTTTTTACAAATGTTCTGTGTTCTGGGATCATCCTTCAGAAAAAAATTAGAAAGCTTTTCAGCTGGCTAGTGGCTCTGTAAATTTTCTTTTTCTTTTCTTTTCTTTACTGGTCAGTGATACAGTCTATCCCTGTACCACTTTCTTCCCACAAAATGATATCCTGGTGAATGGACCTTCTCTCTTCTCAGCTGCCAAATATACCCCTAACTCCTTACTCAGTCTCATAAATCTCCCATTTGCCTAGCCAATGTTACTAAGAGTTTGCTTACCCAATGAAATAGAACTCATGGAAGTAATGTACTGTGTTATATATCCCAGTTTCACCCAATATAGACTGTAGTAAACATCTTAAGTCCATATAGTGCTGACCTATGAATTCTGCACCTAAACATCCCTGATTATTCCAAGCCATGGGCTTGCACCTGTCCATAAAATGCTGACCTAAGAATTCTGCACCTAAACAGCCATGATCATTCCAAGCTATGGGTATGCATCTGTCCATATAATGCTGGCCTATGAATTCTGTGCCTAAACATCCCTGATCATTCAAACATACAGGCAATAATCTAAAGACAGATTCTATATCTGCCTTGCCCCATGATTAGTGCCCCCTTCCCATCCACTGTGTCTTCTTTGTTGACTCATCAAAATGTCAGGAAGACACAGAAACTTTTTATCATCCGTATAGCCATGTACAGATCCCCCTATTGCATATTATTTATAATGAGTGAGTCTCTATTCATCTGGTTGTTCCTTTTGGACCAAGGCTATGGGTGATAATATGAATATCTTTTTTTAGGAGGTTTGTTGAATAGACTTTCCAGCCTCCCTTCCCTAAGTTCCTTCTCCAACTTTGCCTTCTCTATTAACTCTTTTTCCCTAGTTGTTTTCAGGTTTGATGCCGCCCCTCTGTTCTAAAACTCAGTGAAAGTCAGAAATGATGCCACTTCTCTGTCAAGGTACCTTTCCAGCTATTCAGTTAAAATGTCCTTTTTTTGATTTTGGCAGGGAAGAATAAGTGTTTCGTAGCCCTTAAAAAGGTTTTTTTATAGTTGAACACCAAGCCTGAAGCAGGCTTTGGCCACAAGATTCAGTTTCCCACTTGCCAACCAATGATGGTGCAACCTGCAAAAAAAGAGATTGGTTAAAATTATATGCAAGCAATATCCCAGTTCCTTTTCTGATCTCCGCAGCTGCCCCTCCAAGCACTGATATTCTACCCCCTGACCTTTCCTTACAATTATTGATGGTTGTTTTATTGGGAATCTACAGTCTGTTATAAATGCCATTCACCATAATTAGTTCCCACAGACCAGACCAGACTAAGGACAATGTAGGACCATGGTCTTTTTGCACAGGACCTCCTCATCTTTCTATAATCTTCACCATACCATATCCACTGAACCACTATGTAGTCACCCTGTTTAAATGTACCCATATGCCCAAACTACTGTTTTTAACTTGTTCACCATAGAATTTCAGTGTAAATGGAAAATCCAATTGTCTAATTCTCCTGTGTTATATGTACTCTATTTTTCTTTATTTTTCTGCCTTATAGCTGATTAAACAAGACTGCGACAACACGTTTACATGCTTTCAACTAATATATCCTAATTCAATACTTGCATGCCAGCACAAACCCCTACCTCACTAGAAAACCCATTAGTTCCTCACTACACTGCATTACTAGTAGAGCACAGCCATTATTTAAAGACTTGATTATATAAAGCGTACTAAGTACTAAGCTCTAGGGGAATTGCAATATACGTGTTTAGCTTACAATACAAGTGCTATTTTGTTTTGTATTAATTTACCCTAAAGCATTGTGTTCTTGCGTCTGCTTTATTTTGTGAATTTGTAAGCAGTATCTTGACTATGTAAATTAACTAAAGCAATATGCATGTCTACCTAGCTTGTATATCATCCTATGACTTCTTGCTTTGTTGTATGAATGTACCAATGCAGACTTGATTCTACCTCTCCTTGAACTACATCCAACATTATTGGATGAATGTATTAATGCTGCACTTTGTGAATATGCTTAGTTATACAGCCTGAACTAACATAATAAGGACATTTGTTTCCTTCTCTCTCCACTGCCTTTTGTCTTCCCTAACTGTTCCCAGCTGTCCAGCCTGCTTTCCTTCCACTTGAAGCTAAGAAATTGACTGCCTGGAAACTAAGGACCTTTTACAAACTACCTGCTGTCTCATCACCCTGTTATCTTATCCCGGTGCGCTTCCTAGAAAGGAAGAAAGAAAGTATGTGTTTTCCATGGTCCTACATTGTCCTTAGTCTGGTCTGGTCTGTGGGAACTAATTATGGTGAATGGCATTTATAACAGACTGTAGATTCCCAATAAAACAACCATCAATAATTGTAAGGAAAGATCAGGGGGTAGAGTATCAGTGCTTGGTCCCACAAGGCTCAGTCCTGGGACCTCTCCTGTTCGGTATATATTTCTCGGAGGTACAGGCCAACACGGAAGGACTGTGGCTGACCAAGTTCACAGATGACTGCAAACTGGGCACTATAATCGACTCTCCAGCCGACACAAGCATCCTCCAAAAGGGCCTCATAGAAACAGACAACTGGTGCCAGAGCCATGGCCTCAAGCTAAACGCCAAGAAGTGTATAGTCATCCCCTTTGGCAAAAACAAAGTGCCCACAAATTACCACATAGGTGGTAATCCATTAAGTATGGAAGAAATAATTAGGGACCTGGGGACCCAAGTTGATAGCAATCTCTCATTTGACAACCACGTGGCCAAAGTGGTTAGAAAAACATTTTATATAGCCCACCTAATCATGAAGGGATTCACATCTAGATCAGGGGAGGTCATCGTGCCTCTTTACTCATCCCTCATCAGGCCCATAATTGAGTACAATGCCCCTTTTGGGATGTACCTTACCAGACACCTGCAGCAACTGAAAGACCCCAAAAGTACCTCACCAAGAGGATCAAAGGGCTCAAACAGATGCCATATGCTGCCTGGTTAAAGAAGCTCCAGCTCTACTCAGTGGTATACCGCCTGCTCAGAGGCCATCTGTGCCTGACGTATAAAGCCATGTCCAACCCAGAATTAATGGACATGCTGCACCTCAGAAAATCCAAATCCCATCGAGCTACGCGCTCGAGAGACTTGAACCTCAGCACTGAAATAAATAGGACATGCTGGAGGGACAGATTCATAACCCAGAGGCTCCCTTCACTCTGGAATAAAATCCCAGTCCAGGTTAGGCAGAGTCCCTCATTGACTCTCTCAAGAGGAATCTTGATGAGTGGATGGGAGATAGTAGGTTTACCCCGGGTATCACTTCTGTGTCATTGTTAGACAGAGGCACAGTATACTAACCTCGAAAAAGGGCATAGCAAAATTAATTTAAAATGGGTGGCGAAAGCCAAACACACTCTGGCTAAGCTTATAAATGCCCTAGGGCAGATAGCCTAGTATGAACCTATGAACCTAATATTGGCAGAAAAGCTGACAATTAGTTTGTATAATTCTTGTTGCCTGTAATTGTAAGCTTACAGCCTGAACTGCCAGCAGCCGTACCCCCCCCCTCTGTACCCTACAGTTAGTTTAAAGACCCTTAGTCCCTCTATTACTGCCTCCTTTAGCTGATTCTTAATTTAGTATTTAGTCCTTGACCAACCTCTCCCAGACTTACTTCTGCTGTAATAACATTCCCTGTCCACCAGGTGGCACCCTAATCCACTCCCATTCATTAGTCTAACCTGCTATCCTATAATTTACTTCTACTACATTCGGCTGTCTATACCTTGCGCCTTTCTCTCTTTTGCATACCTCTTGCTTTCCAGTAAACACCACTTTCCTCCTCTGAACATCACCACTCTACTTTTATTCACTCTATACTCACCCACACTTGAACTTACCTGAGCAATCAGCAATCCACTGATTGTTCATCTTGAGCTATTTCAACCACTTGTCTCAACCCGCTCCGTTCGCCCTTCTGGCTCACTCCGCTCCCCTACCCTGCCCGCAAATTCCACCCGCCCCCACCACTCATACATTTATTCCATCCAGTAATCTCCTCCCTCTCTCCACCACTCCAGTCCCTGGCTTCCTTACTCTACTCCTCCTCTTCTCCACCCATCAATTAAAAGCCACCCCACACACACACTATACTCCACCCTACACCCCCTTGATCTTTCTCTATCTTTTACCCTACCTATACTATACCTCCCATACAACTATATCTTACATACTTAGTTCATCACATAATGCATTCTCTACCACTACAAACCCTTCATATGTCCCTCATCACCTTGTTCATTCTAATTCCACTGTACCATACTACCTTCTACACCTCCACTCCTCTTCCCCCCTCTTTCCTGTCCCACTTCACCAGTCCCAGTCCCATCTCAACCCCACCACACCTCACTTTTATACCACATCATCCTCATTATTACAGCCCAACCTTCTCCACTACTTTAAACCAAAGATTTTACTCCCTTCTACAAAACATATCTTCCCTAAACCTCTGATCTTTTGTCCACAACAGTCAAAAGGCAAATTAAATCCCCTACTGCCTCCTTACTTTATCCGCCTATTTCTAGCAGGTGATATACACCCAAACTCTGGACCTAGTACTACTAACAACCTCATTCCCCCAATATCTACCAATACCGCCAGCCTCAAAAGCCTGAAAATAGTTACTCTCAATGCCCAGAGTCTAAGAAACAAAGCAACTATCTTCCATGCCTGGCAACACCAGAACCTACCTGACATTGTAGCCATCTCTGAGACTTGGCTAACACCTTCCATCTCTGATTCAGAAATCCTACCTCCTGGCTTTCAAGCCCTTAGATATGACTGCTTAAATAGAAAAGGTGGAGGTGTAGCCTTAGTATTTACTAATCTACTCCCCATTATCCCATACCCAAACCCCATTCCTCAGTTCAATAATGCAGAACTAGTAATAGGCTTACTACAATTAAATAATCACAAAAGTATTTGCTTCATATCCCTTTATATTCCCCCAGGTAGCAACACCACTACTCTAGAAGACATCCTCCAATGGGTCTCAACTAATATTAACCTAGAGACCTAAATTCTAGGAGATGGTAATATAGATTGGAACAAAATTAACAACCAGAATCCAGCCATATCTATCAATCTTTTCAACTTTACTCAACCAATAGACCTAAAAAAAACAGTCCTCCAGGATCTACTCTGGACTGGATCCTAGCTACTCACCCTAACAACACCTTTGATTCAGGCATCCTTCCCAACTCCTTTAGTGACCACCTGCCTGCCTTCATTTATCGAGCAACCCATCCCCCCCCCCTCCAGCACCAATACATACATACACATAACCTAAAAAACTTCAACCCTATAACTTTCTCTAACACCCTCAAACAAACTGGAACAATCTAAAAACACTTCCTCTTGATAATGCCGTTGAGTACTTTAACTCAACCTTCCTAAATGTTCTCAATTCCCTAGCTCCACCACGAACTATAAGAGTCAAACCCAACTTCGCCCTATGGTTAACTAAGGAAACCAAAAAACATATGCAACAGCGAGATAAATGCTGGAAATGCTTGCAGCACAATAAAAACCCAGAAACCATTGCTCAATATAAGCAACTCCGCAACCTTACCAAAAGACATATAATCAAAGGCAAACAATCCTACTATATGAAACTCCAAGCCAACTACTCCAAAAACCCCAAACAATTCTGGAACTCCATTAACTCCCTTCTCTACCCAGGCACCAAAAATAACCCTTGCCCTGACACTACCAAGTCTGACCCAGAAATTGCCACTCTTTTTAATTCCTTCTTTACTAACTCTATAGCTGAACTAAGTCCTTCCCAAATAACCCATCCATACAACTTAGTCACAATACCCCAGCCTCTAAACCCGACTCTCCCCCTACCGTTGAACTTAAACCAGTCTCTACCTCATACATAAAAAAGCTTCTTAGCAAACTAAAACCATGCTCTAATGCCCCAGATAACATCTCATCTAAATTTTTACAAATTGCTGCAGACAGAATCGCCCTTCCCATTAGCATCCTAATCAACAGATCCATACAGGAATCTTATGTCCCCAAGCTGTGGCGTGCTGCCTTTATACATCCTCTCCACAAAGGTGGTAAAAATAATAATATCTCAAATTTTCGCCCCATAGCCATCCTTTCCCCAATATCCAAAATATTGGAAAAATGCATTCACACCCAGCTAATGCCCTTCCTTACCAAAAACCACCTCATCTCTCATACTCAACATGGCTTCTGCCTTGGCCATAGCACTATAACTGCTCTTCTCTCATTCCTAGATATAGTCAACCACGCCCATGACTCTGGAAAAATAGTTTCTACCATTCTACTAGATCTCTCTAAGGCCTTCGATACTATCTCCCATACTCCTCTCCTTAGCCACCTTGCAAACCTCAACCTTTCACATAATACCCTATCCTGGTTCTCAAGTTACCTATCTGACAGATCTCAAGCTGTAAAATGGAGGAAAGGCACCTCTAACTTCCTTCCTACCCCCACCAGAGTTCCACAAGGTTCCATTCTTGGCCATATGCTATTTAACATCTTCATCAATGATTTCCACTCTGTCATCCCAAACACTAAAATTGTACAATACGCCAATGACTCCACATTAATCTGCTGTGCCACCAACCTCCCAGAACTTCAATCATACACTCAAACTGCCTTCTCCACTACTGAGAACTGGATGCTACAAAACCATCTATCTCTAAACGCTAACAAATCCAAAATACTACTTTCCCCCCACTCTAAATCCTTCCCTCTTGATAAAAACTCTTTCCAAATTAGAAGCCATAACAATTACCCCATAGAAACTGTTTCCTATGCCAAACTACTTGGGGTTACTATAGATGAATACCTCAAATTTGACACCCAATATTCTACTAAACATCAAGAAAACTCATCAAAAACTTGGCCTGCTATACAGAAACATCCACTATCTCTCTCCTTCTACTAGACAAACCCTTGCCACTACCTATCTTCTTCCCTCACTAATATATGGTGCCCCTCTACTAACTAACTTATCTGACTCCATCTCCTCCAAAATGGAAAGTTGTTATAATAAAATTTCAAAATTCGCCATCAAAGCCAAACACTGATCCCGCCATTGCTCTGCCCTCCACTCACTAAACTGGCTAGAACTTCCCAACCTTCTATACTACCACCAACTTACTACTGTCCACAGGCTTTTATTTAACCCTGCTAAATGTCCTGCACTATCCAACATCCTACTACTATAGACCCCTAACAGGCCACTTAGATCTGCTCACCTAAACCAAATCACTGTCTACAAATTGAACCACCCTGCAGGACAGCATCTCCTGTCCTTTTCCTTAGCCAAAAAATGGAATTCTCTCCTTCCTTCACTACGAATCATAGAAAACCCTGACAACTTCAAAACCCAACTCCATTCCTACTTGTTCTCTAATCGGAAGTGCAGCTGCACTCTCCCCACCTAGCCTTCTACTCTCTCTACTCTAGTTGTATTTCCATACTACTCCTATTTCTAACAACTTTGCTCCCCTGAATTTTACTTATTCTTTAGTGTTATCTTCTATTTACAATAATGTATATATTGTAAATAGTTTGCTTTCCCTTTTCCCCCTTCCCTAACATTTGTAATTGTTCTTCCATTCTGCCATAATAATACCCAGATTCTATTTCTGCCTTTGAAACACTCATGTCAACATATGACGCACATGCTATACAACTACTGTACCTCATAATGTCACTGACTTATAATGTATCTGTATCCATGAATCTTTATCTTATCTGTTGTATCTCAATGTACCTGCATCCTTGAATCTTAATTTTAGCTGTTGTATTAAATTGTTTACTATGTAATGTGGAGCTTTTCTCCCTGGGCCTCCACTGAAAACGGGCTCCTGAGCCCAGTGGAGCTCCCCGATCATCAAACTGAAATAAATAAATAAATATTATAAGCGAGGATGTTCTCTTTATGCTTCTCCTTATCACCATCTTCTCTGTTTCATAATGAAAATGAAAATATATCCACATATTCTCCATTAGTTATATCTACTCATTTTATCTAGCAGGTGAAAACCTAACTGTTGTTTCAGAGTTGCTATCCTATAAAATGCTTGCTGAGTAGGGATAGTCTTGTCCTGTATAACCTCTGGACTGTACCAGTGGACTCTGGCAGTTGATTTTGCTGTTCTATCTCATTTGTTCTTAGCTGATTTATTAACACTGCAATCTGATTCAGGGCTGCATTATCCCTACCACCACATTGCTCTCATCCTCTTTGGTTCAGACAGTGTGTACATACCTTAGTATGCACTGGGATGAGTACTTCATGGCTCCTTCAGGCAGCAGACAAGGCCAACACATGTCCACTGTTTGTTGCATGCTGTGTCTGTCCACACAGTAGCACTTTACTGTCATTATCACTTTGGCTGCATTCTCAGGGTTCCCTACCCATGGAATGGCCACCTCCTGCTTGGATGTCTCTGGGATAGGGTTGCCACCTTTTCAAATGGCCAAAGTGGGACATTTTTGGTACAGACATCAGATTTTACAGGCCGACACATACCCACGGTCAGTACAAAGGTTAGAACTTAACTTTTTTGCCTACATAAAAGCTTATTCTTGTAGCATTTTAGTTGCTTATTCTGTTTCTTATAACATTTATGTATTTTAGATACAGAATAACTGTTTTATGCAACTATTACATAAAATATAGGAAATAATTTTGTCCTAAAATCTCCGGACATTTGCCATTTTTACAATTTTTTGTCAGGACACAACTGCCCAAAGAGGGACTGTCCCTCGCAAAGTGGGACAGGTGGTAACCCTACTCTGGGAACTTTGTCATGAGCAAAAGCATCTTGATCCCTATGTGCTACCTGATAGCATCATGCCTTTCTCCTTTGAACACCTCTTCTGTTTTTTCCTTCACTTCACTATTGTTAATCCTTATTGAAAAAACGTCATTGATTAAACATTGTATGAAACATTGATTATAATTTATCTGATTCTCCTTCCCAATCCTTCTTAATTAAACATTTCTTCTTCGTCTTCTCGTTTTTCTTCTCTTCCTTTCCTTGTTGCTTTTTTCTGATGATTCTGTATACTGATTTTTATGCTCTGTGCTTCCCTCTCTCTGTTCCTCATCACGATTCATGCCTTCCTATTGACTTGTGATGTTCATGTTCTTTTGCTTCTGCTACCATCAACCTGCTGGTGAACAAAATATCCCCATCTAGCTACATCTTTTGTGTTGAGAACTGCCTGCAGCTGCGTGGGTAAGTAGTGACCTTTGTCCCCTGAAATGACAAAATATTTTTGAGCTCCCCAGGCTGTCACCTGTAAGCAACACTAAAGTTTGACCATGGTAGTAAGCATTAGCCCTTAACCTTTTATCCATTTGTTAGAAAGGTTTACTAATTTTTAATCTTTTGAATATACTTATTTTAACTATAAAGATTTTATAATATGTATGACTACTCTATGTGAATACTGTTTTATTTTATTATTCTTTTTTATCTATAAACTCATTTTAGTACCCTTACAGGCTGCCACAAACTCACCACTCTGATCATGTGTCTTCCTTGCATATCCTGCATCCATCTTTTGTCTTGTCCTTTGTCAGTATTATTTCTCTCCTCTTTGTCAGTCTTTCCTGTATATTTCATTTTATTTGGAAGTCTTTTCCTGGGATTCAGATAGGCTTACCTCAAAGTGGAAGCCTTATCAAAGAAGGTTTCCACTTCAGAATAACTTTCAAATTCTAAAAGTTGTTTTGTGCTATGGATTTCCCTTCATGAGGGCTTTAGCAAGCTCTTGTGGGTGAAGCTGTATGCTAATACCACAATGTAGGGGAGTAGCTAATGCTAATTAGCCATGTTTTCTCGTACATAAATATTCACAGAGCCTGCTTTACTCATCTGACTGATTCGGAGAATCATTTATCCAAACAAAAATTAAGTAGAAAAAATGAAACACCATTTTTTGACAGCAGTCACCTTTTTAGGAATACTTGCTGTTCAGTGAGGCTGTGAAGGAATGAATCTGTGCCAGTTGAAGTAGTTTGTGTAAATGTGCCTGCATGACTGTAGAAACATGAATGAGGCTGCATGAGTTTTGTGTGTGTGTGTGGGGGGGGGGGATGATTTTGTGTGTGTGTGTGTGTGTGTGTGTGTGTGTGTGTGTGTGTGTGTGTGTGTGTGTGTGTGTGCTTGGGTGTTGGAATATGCTTGCATGGGAGGGGTGCTTTTGTTAATGCAATACATGGGCTGCTAGGTGAATACTATCACAGTCAGTTCTGATAGTGCCGAGGCATGGGAAAATGATGATAAAGAGGCCTTTCTCAGTATCGTTTTACCTTGTCTCAGAATCAGAATTTTTCTCAAACATGCTAATTGACCAACCCAAACTGAGCAATTAGTGTGGGCAAAGAGGAATTTTCTGAATCCCAGGATTTGTTTATTTATTTAATTATATATATATATATATATATATATATATATATATATATATATATATATTTTTTTTTTTTTTTTTTTTTTAAATAAAGGTGACTGGTATTTATATGTCTACAGATACAATATATTTTCTTTGCCTACATTTCTTGTATGTATGTTTATATGTTATACATACCTTTGTCTTCACCTAAATGTATTGTATTTGCATTTATATCTATGGTTAGAATTCATAAACATCCACCTCTTTAGATTAACCAAATTTGCACAAGAAGCAGCTATGCATAGTTTGTGTCTACTATTCAGAAAACACAGATACACAACGTGGCCTGCAGAAAAAATATGGGTGGCCTTGTTGTATACTAATGGCTGTATAATGAAGCAGCAAGTATGCTAATGAGGTAAAAAGTGTGATAGAGCAATTCAGAAATGTTTAAAAATTGCACAGCAATGCTGCTCCCGATATAGATTTGTTCATGATCAGTTGCTTGTGTTCGAGCAGTGGAAGCTCAAGAAGACGGGTAGGTGTTGCTGCAGCCACTGTAAACATGAATCTTAAACAAGTTCTTATAGTTGCTGCTGCAGCAGATGGTTCATGACTTTGCCTGAGGTACGGGGTTTTCTGAGTGCACTTTATGACAATGACATATAGACCATTATCTTGTCATCAAAGAAACCATGCAACAAATAGTGGTCATGTTTTGGGCTTGTCTGGAGCCCTGAACCATGGTGTTCCAATCCCAGATTTTTACAATGTTGCTAGGAGAAAACCCCAATTTGGCAATAGTCAGTTTGGCAAACTCTCTTCCACCAAGACAGATATGAAGAAGTGTACAAACATGTGAAGATTACTAACAAAATATAACCTACACTGAGGTGTTAAAACCTTGGGGTAAGTTAGAATTAGTTATTCATTCTTTTTATGTTCGTATCTTATTTATTTGATTGCTTTATATTTTACTTTTTGAGTACTTAAAGGTTGCTGTGTCAAGACCCCTGAACAGTTACAAAAGATTTTTTTTATTCTACAGCCATGATTTTATGTGACATTTTATTATATTTATATTTATTGTGGCTATACATATAATTAGTTGGGGGGGGGTGTCCTTGCACTGGATAGGGTTGTGGTGTTATCTCACCCCATTTAAAGGCTGTTATTCATGTCTTAAACAAATAACAGCAAGTGACTAAAACCAATTAGTTTTATTCACAGTATGGTTAGCACTTTGTTTTTTTCCAAAGACTTCATCAGACTGCTAAATTCTTTGTGAAAGATGAAAGTGCTAACTGTTCTTTGAATAAAGCTGATTGTTTTTAGTTACTTGCCAATTTTTCATTTGGTTCTTGTTGGCTTTGTATAATACCAAGAAGATTTTTACTTTTTTTAACTTTGTATTATAGACAGATCTATAAAACTTTTTCACTGAAATGGGATTAGTTACTTTTATTTTTTTATGTTTTTTTTTTGGGGGGGGTATGAATTTATGTTGCAATTTGTCCAGAAAAAATTGGCATAATTTCTATTTTAAGAAATTAAGTATTTTTAACATGTTTAATGAGAGTAGACTCCACCCTAAATGATAAACAATGTGTTTAGTTTACTGCAGTGCATGACTACAAACATTTGAGGGATAATCCACACATCAGTCCTAGCCAGGAACTGTCCTTTAAGGAAGGAGACATGGTTTGGGTTTATGGAAAGCCAAGAGAGGATGGTTTCTGTTTAGCTGAGGTAAGTGAAATTTACACTGTCTTGCCTACATGAAATGATAATCATATGCAGATAACTAAAAAGAGCATGCCAAGCATATCACAAGACTAATAGCTACAAAGTAGTTTTTTCCTGTGATTTTTTTATTTATGTTATATATCCTGTGGAGAAAGCCACATGAACAGTCAAATTAATTTTTTTTTTCGAAAGATAATGCATGAATTGTTGATGCAGCTAAGCTCTAGTAAGTAAGCAAGCAATTGTACTTTTAATTTGCACCTGCACTGTAATATTTATAATGGCTGTGGTGGTACAGCGGTTAGCATTGTTGCTGCATAGAAAGAGGTTCTCTGGTTCGATTCTTTGCTGGAGTTCCTTCTGTGTCGAGTCTGCATGTCCTCACTGTGATTGACAGAGTTTTAAAGACATGCAGTTAGGGGTGTGTGTGTGAATGTGTGTGCCTTCTGTGAAGGTTGGGCACCGGGCTGGCAACTCAACACCTTAAAAGCACCACTGCCAAACAATCTGCAGACTGTTGATCCACTGTGGCGACCCTTAATTGGGAAAAGCTGAAAGACATTGGTTTACTGTAATATTCAGAATGAATTAGTAACACATATAGCCACAGTTTTCAGATTCATGTATACAGTGTTGAAATATGGAGAACAGTGTTTTCAAAACAATCTTCAACATCTGTCACACAACATTATTATTTGCCTCTGCTCACCTTACAACTCAGCAAGTTCATATGAGAGAAAAAAAGCACGATTTTAGTGGTATAGACATAATGCAGGTGTACATTGTGCATTCATAACAATTATTTGGGTATTTTGGTATTAATGCAGACACATTATTTTCCATCAGATTCCTGAAACATACATTATTGCTGTTTGGTCGCATATTGTCACTAAGCGATCCAGCTCCTATATTTAGAAAAACAGTAGTATTGCAAAACGTGGTTTACCAAAATGTATTGTGTTCACATATTATTTTAAATATTGAAAGGAAAACTGGCACACTTATTGACTACACTGGAATTTAACAATTGATATTGTGACTAGTAAGCCAGGAACATGTATCTTTCTATGTTACCAATAATACACGACTGTGTTACTTTACAGAGTCCTAAGAAAAAGCTAACAGAGCACTATGATGCTCATGGCACTTAAGTGCATTAACTGCCACTAATGTTTTTATTCATGTACTATGTATCTGTCGTGCAAAACTGGCAGACAGTGAGACATTATGTATGTATTATGCACATCTAGCAGCCAGTCAGACAATATGCATCTGTCATGCATAACTAGCAACTGAGTAATTATTTATCTGTGGTGCATGGAGTGCACTGATTACACTCTGATATTTTCAGAAAAAGAGAAATCAGTTGCGCAGTAGAGTGGTATGACACCAACCTTAACAAACGTTAAACACCCCCTGTTGAACTTTTTAAGGTCCGGTTCCACGCTAGGTAGTAAAATCTGCCAGGACAAATAGCGGCAGAATAAAATATTTGTTTCTGCCTTCTATCCAATGGTAACACGTCCCTGACTTCCTGTTCTAAACTTAGAAATTAACTAGAAGAACAGGCTGTGTTCTGATTTTCCTGAGGGAAACAAAGCTTGAAACCTAAATGTATGCCATTATTTAAATCATCAGTAATGTGTCTGAAAACTGCAGACTTTATGAGTAACACACTCAACACAGGAGGTAAAAATCCGGATACTCTTCAAAAACTCTGGACAGTTGAGAGGCATGATTGGTGAATGTAAAAATAAGGGACAGTGTTATACCACCTTCCCGAAAGCACTGTTTACTAAGTTTGAAAGCCAGTAAAAGACTTAGTGGGTTTTTTTCTTTTTTCACTTTTAATGCAACTTGTAGTACATGGAGCAGATAAAGCTCCATGCACTACAGAGAATTATGAGGAGATCACCATTTGCTAACCTAATATTATGTGTTCTTGACATGGATGCTAAGATTCACCTCTTGAGTTTCTCTCTCATGGTGAATTTCATGATATCCATGTGTCAAACACATAATAATGTAATTAGTATAAGCAAACCGCTCATAATCCTCTATGTCATGCATAACTTGCAGGCTATGAGACATTACGCATATATCATAGATAACAAGCAGCCACCTAGACATTACATATCGATCATACCCAATTTGTAGTCAGTGAGAATGACTTGAAATTCTTTATTTTGTAACCTTATGTGAGCAATAGTAAATTGCATTTGATGATAACTTTTCAGGTCTCCTGTCTAATGATGTATTAGTATTATGACACTGCTATTGTTACAGATTCATAGTTAGATACTCTACATACAATCCAGGAAACCACAGAGGAGCCTATCCCACTTTCTCAACTGCAGCAGAAGCACTGACTTGCTCAGCATTGCACAGTAGTCAAAAGAAGACAAAGGGAATCAATCCCTTGACTACAAGAGACAGCTTGTTAACAGCACATAGCCTTAATCTCCTGTGCTAACAGTCAAAGATGCCTTTTCTGATGAACATGGTAGGGCATAAAGCCACAATCTACTGATTCAAAATCAGATGTCTTTCTCATTTGACCACAAGGCCAACCTCCTTAATTTCCAAAGAAAAATATTGATTATCTGGAAAATACTGCAGCCATAGCTGTACTTTCTTTGCAATAGACACATTTAATGGCTTTTCATTCATCACCACTTCAAAGCAACTCTTTGTGCTTCATGTGCATTTTTTAAATTATCTTCCACAATAAAATATTTTTATACAATATGGTCTAGCTACTGTTAATGTGAAACCTATATTAGCCGTATCTTTTGGCATGTAATCATTTTGTGCCCTTGGTACATTACAAGATACAACTTCTTTTTATTAGAATTCCCTAAGATAGAGCCATAGCTAGGTCTTTCTGAAAGCCGATACTGCACTGTGCCACACACTGAGTGCTGAAGGACTCTGGTCTGACCACAAATGCAGTGCTGGCATTTACTTACTGAATTCTGGTACTGACAATCGCATTTCATGATACCTTGCATGCAGTGCATCTACCCCCTTCGCCCCACCTTAGCTACACCTCTGCCCCAAGGAGTAAAAATGTTGGCACCTGTGAGAAAGTATCTGCAATGCAAGTGATAAGAATATCCTAGAAATGCAGCAGACAAGTGGACAGCACTTAGTTCTCACTCACAGAAAATTTTAAACCAAGATTTTCCACAAGGATCCTTACTTGATCCACTACTATTCTCTGTCTACATCAACGAACTTCCCTTAAAAATATTCCTCATTTCCCACACTTACTTGATGCTGATAACATGGCCAAAATCCATTCCAACTAGTCACCTACAGTACCGCTGAAAGAACTATAACCCAACATCATTTTTCTGTTCCTGGATTAATAACAAGAAACTACTGCTTAACTCATATAAAACAAAACCTGTGCTTTTCCAGACTAAAATCAAGCTATCCAAAACATCTACAAATTGACCTCACAACAATATGACTACAGAAAAAAATAACTAATTTAAGTATTTATTACTGTGGCTAGACCCATCTGTCAACTTTAGTCACTACCTAGACAATGTAAGGAAGAAGATTAACCCACTTTTATTCTGGGCCAGCAAAATCGCACCTTTCCTTTCTGATGCTTCATGAATAGCAATAGCAAAAGGCATCGTACTTTACCAACAAGAACACACTCTTCCTTTAGTAGCATATGTCTCAAAAAGAAATTCTACACTCAGTCATTCGCTAACAAAAACTGCAGATCTGTCACTCTCTCCTCAAAATGGGAGCCTCTGTGTAAAATATTACAAAATGTGAATTAGCTTCCAGTGAAACAAGAGGACAAATTCCTCTTCTGCTCACAACTGTTCAGACTTTTATACAACCAAAGCTTCTCACCACTAACAACCAGATTAACATAAGTATCTCCGACCCACAGCCTAAGAAATCTAGACCACTCAGCAGATTCATTGCAAGCCCATAAAAAAATCCAATGCAAAGATCATTGCTTGTCTACACTAGGTCTAAATCTCTGTGAATCCTTGCCCTCTCACCCTAAAGAAACTCTCCCTTCTCAAAATGTTACTTAAAATGGAAAGATCATGTCTAGAAAATGGCTAAATGCCAATATCACATCTCCAATCACATTACTAGTTAAACTGCATTGTGTAGGCTGGCAGTGAGCACACATACTGAAGGCTATGAACTGTTAATAAGCTCCTTTTTGCAGCATAAGGTTTGATTCCCACAGACTCAATTGACCTACTGTGTGACTGTGAACAAGTCACTTAACCAAAGAGTTCTTTGATGAAGCTTGGAATTTGGGATAGGCTCCTAAATGATCTCCTGGTAGTATGCCTAGTAATTACCCATGAACTATCCCATTATGCCAGTATTGCACTCTTCTATATGCACATATAATATGTATGAACTTATTAGTGTGAATAAGAAATAAGATTTCATTCAGTCTATGTACAAAAAAATTTACATTATCGTAAGTAACCCCATTAAATACATTAGTTTATAAATAGCATATCCAAAAACTTTTGATCATTACTTCCATGTATATATAAAATGAGTAATAAGCTCCATCTAGTAGTAATATTATTCAATAACATATGCATTTCAGTCTTAAAACACAGTTTAAATTGATACTGTCATTTAAACCTATTACTCTGTCACATGTAAAGGGAATTACCAATGCATTTTGAGGTTTTTTGGCTATGTCTTCACATTTTGTCTCCCATCATTGTCCTCTATCTTTTGTAAAATATAAAATTCAAATTTATTATATTTTTGGTACTCAAGCTTGTGATAATAAAATGTATTACTCTTGTCCCTCCCTCTTGGAGCACTATTTGTTTTTTCAAAATGATGTTTAAGCCCTTAATTTCCTTGTCTATAGAAAAAAGCCAAGACAACTACTGCATTTGGGTTAAATGCACAAAGTGTGTGCTGTTAGCGTGATTACCTATTATTACTGCCCTCTACCCTGTTAGTGAGTGGATCATAACAGGGTGACACTAAACAATAGTGTCAAAAGTGAGCAGAGGCTCAAGAACAGTAGAAGGGAAAGGGAGGTGTATATAGCATTGTGTATAGTTGCACAGAATAGTATGGAGAGTTTGTTTTTGGTATTTCACCACAGTTCATAAAGAAAGTATAAATGCTTGACTAGAGTTAGTTAGAGGGGGTCGGAGAAAAAAAAGAAGCTGCCACATTGTGAGGCAAAAATAGACGAAATGAAGAAAGGGGAGGAGACAAAGTGAGGGATGGCTATTAAGTTAATACCACGGATTGTAATTGGCCTCATTTAGGAGAATAAAAATAATAAACTACTAGAATATATTAAAACTAGGAGACTGAGATAATGATGCAGGAGATACATTTAAAGGAAAAGAAAGACGAAAGCACAAGAGACAGTTTTGTTTCTATTGCAAAAGCAATAGCAAGAATACAAAGGGGAATAATTAAGAAGAGGAATAAACATAGTGACAAAAGAATGTAAAGTCGATAAAACTGGTAAATATATTTTGAAGAGGGGATGGTGGGGAGGTAATAGGATTAATCTTGGAAATATATGTGCATGTGTGTGTGTGTGTGTGTGTGTGTGTGTGTGTGTGTGTGTGTGTGTGTGTGTGTGTGTGTGTGTGTGTGTATACATATATACCTATAACCAGCCTTAGGCACAGGCCAACTAGGCAGCTGCCTAGGGCGTTGCTCTAGCAGGCATGCTTTTCCAGTAATCTGGATGGTGTAGGTAGACCAGGATGGGGCACGAGGTGGTGTGGGGGACACTGTGGAGCCCTTTTCCTTAGGGCACCAGTTGATCAAAGCCTGGTTCTGTATATACCCCCAAAAACCAGGAAGAAAGAGCCTTAGAAAAGGAAACAGAGTTCCCACAAGGTGCATTGCTGATAGGGAGAAATTGAAATGTAGTAATAGATCAGGCTGATATTAGTGTGGGACAGAGAATAAGAATAATAAGACCAGAAGCAATGTTCCTAAAAGGGTTGTGTAAAGTATGTGGCTGGAGTGACATAGACTGCAAAGCAGAGTATGTACCTTCTACTCTAAAAGGTATTGATGTTGATCTAGATTTGACAGGGTTTAATTGTCAAAAGAGCATAAGTATTTACTGAAGCAAGCAACGACACATCCTAGGATGCTCTCAGACCATGCACCAGTAGTTTGTGTAATAGAAATAGCTCACAAAACAGAATGGAAAGACATTAGAGAATAGGGGGAAGTTGTTGGATATATTGCAAATAAAAAATGAAAGTTACAATAACAATTGAATAAAGTTACAGTGCTCACTGCAGAGCAACAAGGAAATGTAGTAGATAAATGGGATGATGCTGAGGAAAGGTTACGACAGTACTTAAAAGAACTGTCCAGTGGTCCAGTGGTCCGGGATTTGATTACATCAGCTAAGCAAGTCACCTAACCAGACAGCACTCGCAGGCTGAGTCTGGAAAATAACCATGGAGATCAGTGCTCTGTCCTGGTTAACAAATACAAATTAAATAAAATAAACAATAAAAGATAAATTGTGAGGAAAATGTTTGGTTGCAGAAACATACATTCACAGAATAAGAGAACGTCAACAGTAGGGAAGTCCCTGAGTAATGAGGAAAGGGAAGAATTAAAGAAAAATGGAACAGACAGCAGGAAGAGGTAATTCAATGGCAAGCAAACAAAATCATTTTGGTTATAGATTTAAGCATTAATTCTTGAGAGAATTATGCTAAAAGTGAAGGACTCTCAGTCAGGAAAAAATATGCAAAGAGCCAAAATAGATAGGAAAGGTATTCAAACACTGTTATGAGGAACTCTGTGCAGCACAGCAAGATTGAAAAAAAAAAATCTAGAAATAGTCTAAGACGTTTATAGAGGAGCTTAACATAAAAAAGTAACCCTTGAAGAAAAAAAGGATTAATTCATCCAATTACAGAGCAGTAAGTAAAGCATCAATTGAAGGCACAGGCAGGAAGAAGTCATAGATGTGGAATGGACTCCCAGTGGAAATATAGAGGGAACAAGGGAAGATAGGGAAGGAATAATTCAGGTGTGGCATATGTTATTCAGTGTTATCCTGGAAAATAAACAATTGCATGTATCATGATGAAAGGCACTGATTACAATTTTGAAAAATGAGGGAAAAGATTCAATTAACCTGGGGTCCTTAGCTAGTCCTTAACTATGACTATAAGATGTTTGTATCTATTATAAAAATCAGGATTACAAACTTCTAACATAATAAGTTTAGATCAGTGTAATTTTGTGAAAAGAAGGACAACATTTGTAACATAATATTGGCAAATACAGTAAATTAGGGAATATATGAAACTTTTGTAATGATGGGGTTAGATGCAGAAAAAACATGTTTGATAGATTTTGTGGGAAATACTAAAAAAAACAAAAAAACAAATGGATTCCCCAGAGATATAGTAATATCAGTCCAATAATTATACAAGGACACTAAAGGACACTAAGATAAGAGTAAAAATTATTGGTAGCGTTATCTAAAGCATGGGTATCCCAGTTACTCACAAGATGATAAAACTAGATTTAGATCAAAGAGTGCAAGCACTAAAAATATTTATAGTCCCCTGAGTACTATACTTTGGACCACCACTTGTATGTAAGCCAGAGAAAGAGCAATTTAATCTTATTAGAAAGGAATTATCTTGGTATATATAGGATGGAGACAGGTCTAGAGTTAATTGAGAGATCATGACAAGACCTAGAAATGAAGAAGGATTAGCAGGATCAGACTTAGAAGAATACTACAGAGCAACACAGTTGAGATTCCTATACTGTTTACTAGATAAAGAATATAATTCAAACTGGAAAGAAATGATTCTTGCATTGGAAGACAAATTACAGGTAATGCAGAATATGGGCACATGGGTGAAGTCGGGGATGGCAGAAAACACATATTGATCTTGTTGGGGACCAATGGAAGGTATCTTAAGGGGATAGGTGGGTACTTGTTGGAGATTTGATTTTAAACTAATGGGATTAGGCTAAACTGGTTTTCCAGATGGACAAAACCACATTCAAAAACTGGGGTAGTAGATGGATTGAAGTATACTATTGGAGGCAATTAAGAAAAGGGGACAGGGGAAAGGGGAAAGGAGAAGGAATGAATTGATTTATATAGAGAACAGTAATGTAGCTAGGGTGGTGTGAAGGGGTCACTTGCCACAGATACAAGTTGTTTGGGGGCTCAATAGGCCACCTAAGCACAATCTCCTTTTAGTGCATACTAGTTTTTTAAAGCTGGTATTGCATTTGCAGTCAACCTTGAGCATTGTAGCACTCTATATATTGCCTAAAATGTAGCATCTGCTTGCTACAAATTCAGCAAGCAGTTTGCTACAGTTTAATAGAAAAACAAATTGTTTATTTCTTTTTTTTAACTTAAAACATGATATATCTTTTAAACTGCAGCAACTGCTTGTAACACTTGTAGCAAGCAGTTTGCTATAGTTAAAAAAAATATATATATATATATATATATATATATATATATATATATATATATATATATATATATATATATATGTATGTATATATATATATATATATATATATATATATATATATATATTTTTTTTTTTTTTTTAATCTAAAATCTGAGGAAGGAGTGTCAGGGCAGAACACAGAAACATGGCCTTATTGACTCCTGTATTTCAGGATTTCAGGAATCCCAGGTACCTACTTGATCACAGCCTGGGCACTGGATAAACCAGCTATGCCTCTGACTAGGAATACAGGAAAATATGACAGAGAAGAAAAAGGAGATAAAAGGAAAAAAATTAAAAATTCAAATCCTAATAGAGGCCAGGATGAAAGAGGCAAAGAGGAAAAAATTAGTAAGTAGAATTTGTAAGGCCTTATTAAATAGTAATGGTGGGATAAGTAAAAGGAAGTCGATATTGAGTTGGGAGAAAACACTATGAGAAGTGGGGCTGGATGAGCATGTCACTGGAATAAAATACGTGAGACCCTGAGAAAGGTAATAAAAGCCATAAAGTTTCAAATATCTGGGAGAAAGTATCTACATAAATATTTTTACACTCTGAACAGGCTTTATAAGATGTTTCCTGGAGCAGATAGCAGATGCTGGAGATGTAGGCAGGAACAAATTGGAAACTGGAGTCACATATTCTGGAGATGCAGTATATTAAGAAGGTTTCATTCAGACCTACATACTTCGATAGAAAATATATTAGGACCAACATGGCAAGTAACTGAGAGTGATTATCATTTAAATTTTATAAGGACCCCACAGTTTAATATAGATAAAAATGCACTGATATATCTTTTATGGATAATATCCAAACAAGTGATTACTAGGAAATAGAAAACACAAGACAAATTGATGAAAACTTTGATGACTTAGGAAAATGCTGTTTTAGAGAAAACAAATGTAGATTTCATAGGAAGAAATGGAGGATATGGGTTGAGGTAATAAGCAGATAAATAGAAATAACAAAAGGAAAAGAGTTAAATGAGGCCAAAGCAGCAGCGGCCTTGGATCAACTGGTGCCCTAGGCAAAAGGGCTCCACGGCGCCTCCCACCACACTACCTGATGCCCTCATCCTGGTCTAACTACATCAAATAAATACTAGAAAAGTGCTCCTGCTAGACCGGCGCCCTAGGCGGCCGCCTAGTTGGCCTATGCCTAAGGCCGGCTATGGGCCAAAGATAAGTAAAAAGTAATAGAAGAATTGTTACAATGGGGACAGCCAGTAAGAATGGTGATAGAGTCAGCACAGTATCATAGGAAAGACATCCAGAAAATAATAGGGAGAAATGTTTAGAGATGAATGTTTTGGGAACTGAAATAAATACTGTCAACCATTGCTTCTGGGCTGGCTCTCTGCATTAGCAGGAATGAGCCTATAAGGGAAACAATGGGAAACAATGGGTTGTTTATTTCCAAAAGAATCAGCCTCCAGTAACACATGATGTTCACCATGCCTGAGGATTGCGTGAGAGATGAATATGTGATGTACAATAAAGCAGCTCTAAGAATAATAACAAAAAATCACATTGTCAGACATCAGTCTAGAGTATCTGACCAGCTGCCTCTTAACTACACTGTACTTTGTTCATAGGTTCATAGGTTCATACTAGGCTATCTGCCCTAGGGCATTTATAAGCCTAGCCAGAGTGTGTATGGCTTTCGCCACCCATTTTAAATTAATTTTGCTATGCCCTTTTTCGAGGTTAGTATACTGCGCTTCTGTCTAACAGTGACACAGAAGTGATACCCGAGGTAAACCTACGATCTCCCATCCACTCATCAAGATTCCTCTTGAAGAGAGTCAATGAGGGACTCTGCCTAACCTGGACTGGTATTTTATTCCAGAGTGAAGGGAGCCTCTGGTTATGAATCTGTCCCTCCAGCATGTCCTATTTATTTCAGTGCTGAGGTTTAAGTCCCTCGAGCGCGTAGCTCGATGGGATTTGGATTTTCTGAGGTGCAGCATGCCCATTAATTCCGGGTTGGACATGGCTTTATAAGTCAGGCACAGATCGCCTCTGAGCAGGCGGTATGCCACTGAGTAGAGCTGGAGTTTCTTTAACCGGGCAGCATACGGCATCTGTTTAAGCCCCTTGATCCTCTTGGTGAGGTACTTTTGGGGTCTTTCCAGTTGCTGCAGGTGTCTGGTAAGGTACATCCCAAAAGGGGCATTGTACTCAATTATGGGCCTGATGAGGGATGAGTAAAGAGGCACGATGACCTCCCCTGATCTAGATGTGAATCCCTTCATGATTAGGTGGGCTATATAAAATGTTTTTCTAACCACTTTGGCCACGTGGTTGTCAAATGAGAGATTGCTATCAACTTGGGTCCCCAGGTCCCTAATTACTTCTTCTGTACTTAATGGATTACCACCTATGTGGTAATTTGTGGGCACTTTGTTTTTGCCAAAGGGGATGACTATACACTTTTTGGCATTTAGCTTGAGGCCATGGCTCTGGCACCAGTTGTCTGTTTCTATGAGGCCCTTTTGGAGGATGCTTGTGTCAGCTGGAGAGTCTATTATGGTGCCCAGTTTGCAGTCATCTGCGAACTTGGTCAGCCACAGTCCTTCCATGTTGGCCTGTACCTCCGAGAAATATATACCGAACAAGAGAGGTCCCAAGACTGAGCAATACATGCTTGTAAGGTTAGTTGTTTTGACACATGTAGCTGCTTGGTTTGACTGGTAGTGAACTATTTACAGCATAGTTGCTTCAGCCACTATTTATGAGATATGGTACTAACCCTCTAACAGCACACAGAAAGAAATCAGGAGTACTTTTAGAGTACACAAATTGGATCTAAATAGCTTCAGTACAATAAAGATTCCATACAGCATAAATGAAACGGAGCACAGCTCTTCATAATGAAACATCTGCATTTAGAAATGAAATGAAACAGAGCTTACACCCCTTAAATGAAATGTAGTGCAGCTCTGCATAAGGAAATGAAACGGAGCACAGCTCAGTCTGCATATAGAAATTAAATGAAATGGAGCTTACCGACCTGTGGGAGTTGCCTTAGTGTGGCTACCAGGAACTGATGCGATCATTTTTTTCCCGCGCACTTTTGTGTTTTAAATTATGTAGCATGCGGCACATGTATGAGTCAGGTCTTGCAGCTGTAAAAGTGGGAGGATGCTTCCCTCCTCCTCGCCCTATGGTTCCGGGTCAGCGCCTAAAATGGGATGCAAAGGGCGTTCTTAAAGAGGAATGCCCTTTCTTTAAAAAAAAAAACAAACTTTTTTTTTAATTATAATAAAATTAATTTCTCGGCCAGCTGATTCCAGGGGGGTGCAAGTGCACCCCCTTGCACCTGCCTGCGGGCGCCCTTTGCTGTTGGATATGCTACATCTAAAGAAATCCCAATCCTTCAAAGCTACATGCTCTAGGGACATAAACCCTGTCACTACAATAAACAGGACATGCTAGAGGGATAGATTTCTGTCCCAGAGACTTCCTATATTCTGGAACAAGCTTTCCATCTATGTCAAGCAAACCTCCTCATTAGCACTCTTCAAGAAAAATCTTGATGAGTGGATGGGAAACAGGAAATACACCCAGGGGATCACTTCTGTGGCTCTGCTCGACAGGGGCACAGGAAATTAACTTTATTGGGTGGTGTAAGCCAGGGAACCTTGTTGGCTAGGCTTACGTAGGCCCTTGGGCTGATAGCCTAATACCTGCCTATGAACATATGAACCTATGTGGGTATTGTATCAAATGCCTCTTTAAACCATGTCTTGGTAACTGCACAGTTGAGTGTGACTAGGGCTTGAAAGCAGTGGTGTTTTTTTGTTTAGGCTCCTGGGATTGAACAGTAAGACCTTGAGGTTCTTTTGGGATGATTTTGCTATGTTGGTAGGCTTGTCAATTTAGCATTGCCTAAAAAAGACACTATGTGGGCAGACAATGAATAGGCCAGTCTTCAAAAGCCTAGAGGGGAAAGGTGCAGACCATTCTTGGCAAAGCAATGTAGCCTATTGACCACATCCTCCCATGCTGACAAATGTTGGATCCCCTTTGAATGACACCAGAAAGACAGACAGTTGTTGAAATCAATCATTTTTTTGCTCATATTGTGGCATCATCCTCGGTAATGTTAATACACTGCTCATTGCCAGGCTCATACCAGCCTGAGGCACATAGTCAGAAAGCTCCATAATGTCTTTCTTCGTATAATTAAGGGAGGTACATCTCATGTCATTTACACCTACAAGGACTATGATGCAGTCGCGCTAGTACCTGTGGCGTAATGGCTTGAGTGCATGTTGGATTTGAGGGATCCTGGCTTCAAATAAGCAACTAAGAGTTATCTACTCCATGTTCAGCCTGCATAAAGAGGTACCATCTCAGGTCATGTACACCTACTTGGACTATGATGGAGTCATGCTAGTGCCTGTGGTGTAACGGCTTGAGTGCATGTGTGAATTTAGAGATCCTGACTTCAAATAAGCAACTAAGAGTTATCTTCACCATCTTCAGCCTGGTTAGAGGGGCATTAGTATATCTTACAATGGAGTCCCTTGTGATGAGAGAACTGGGAAGTGTGTTTGCATGCTGTAAGGGCTTAGTGTTTGGGGCTCCACTGAGAGTGACAATATGTGTGGTGTTAGGTGTTATTTATTTGCGAGTGCCTTTGGGTTTGCTGCGGCATAGCTTTGACAACGGGTGGTCTAGGTGATCTTTGTTGTTTAGCAAGATTGCTTTTAAGTGCCTCAGCATGTTAATCTGTGTGTGTGGTTTCGACAACCTGATGTAGTCTTGTATGCAAGAGATTAGTCTCCAGTGTCA
>NC_056748.1:440807700-440841658 GCF_019279795.1 Protopterus annectens
GTAGACAGCTATTGCATTTTAAGCTACTGTTTAGGGAAAAGTGGGAGACAGAAAAGATGGGACCAGGCTAAGAAGGAATACTGGCTGGCTAGCAAAGAGGCTAAGAGAGCAGTCGCAATAACAAAGAACAAGTTGTCAGATGTAGTCAACCATCTTTTTGAAAGGGACTTACCAGATGGCACAAGGAAACTCTGTCAGGTTGCAAGCCAAAGACAGAAAAATAAAGAAGATAGTCATCAGACACCCTTCATATGAGATGCCAGGAACAACCTGCTCATCTCACCACAGGACATCAAAGGCAGATGAAAGGAGTACTGAATGTAGAAAATCCCACAGAAGCTGTAACCTACAATAAAAGATGAGGAGCTCACTAGAAGAAATAAGAGCAGCAGTTAGGAAACTGACATCAGGGAAAGCAGCAGGTTCAGATGAGATCACAGTAGATACAGTATGATCAAGATGTTAGGTGAGTTAAGAAAAATGGCTCTAGATGGTACTCATAGTGGTATGGAGAGAAAGGTGTATTCCAAATGACTGGATAATAAGCATTCTAATACCAGCGTGCAAGAACAGAGAGGACACTTACAACTGTGGGCTGTAGAGAGGCATCAAACTCCTGTTACAGTGCATGACATTTCTTGAGTGGGTGACTGATAAATGAGTACTGTGAGTGGGTGAAAATAAGATTAGAGCTGAACAGTTTAGATTCAGATCAGGATGCAGCACAACTGACCAAATGTTTGCAGTGAGGTAGACAGATGAGAAAAAGCTAGAAATGAGGAAAGAGTCCATCTGGGTATTCCAAGACTTGGAGAAAGCATATGGCAAGGTCCCAAAAATGCTGATTTGGACAAAGCTGTGATGGTTCAAAATTCCAGAATCATTAGTATAATTAGTATATGCTGTGTGCAATGACCCAATGACCCAAGTACAAACAGTGTTTGGACTCAGGGATTCCCAGTGGGAGTGGGTGTGCAGCAGGGTTTAGCTCTGAACTGACTGCTATTCATACTGGTGATGGACTGCATTAACAAACAAGTCAGAAGAGACAGATTAACAAAGCTGCTGTATGCAGACAATGTGGTATTACAAGCCAACTCAGCAAAACCACATCAGCAAATGATAGGGGAATGGAATGCAAAGCTGAAGGCACACAGGATGAAATTAAGTACAGATAAGGCAGCTGTGATGGCTGCAAATGGGGGAAATCAGAACAAGCTGTGATCTGATCTAGAATGGAAAATAGTGGAACAAGTTAACAGCATCAAGTATGTGTGAGGGTTGCTGAGGGGAAGGGAAGTCTGAATGAGGAGGTCAGAGCTAAAATCAAAGCAGCTGCAGCCAAATGGATCAGAATGACAGAAGAATGCCAAAGAAGCTGAAGGCATACAAACCAGCTGTGCAGCCAGTACTGCAGAATTCTTGACAAGCATCATTTCATATATAAAGCAGTCAAAATAAATGTGCAGCAATTTTAAAAGTGTGCTATACACTGATATAGTTGAACCGCATGTATATTTACACGAGTTTGCTAAACGAAAAGGCTTGGCATGCAGTTAAGATGACTGCAATTCCATAATAAGATGAGAATTGCTATTCTGTATGCATATTTTCAAATGCACTGCACAAAGTTTGATGAGAGTTTATAATTCTGATAGGTTCCAATACAGAAGTAGATCTTAAATAATCCTAATAAAATCAATGCATTACTAAAGATACATTATTAAATAGAGATATATTCTTCTTAAACATAGTTTTGTTTTTTTATTACATATACAAAATGTCATGACTTACAATTATAATGAATTTGTTTTGAAAACATGATTTTTGTAAGCAAAATCATATTTCATTAGCAACATTCATAATGAGTCTAAATAAATCATTCTAATCTAGAAGTTTTACAATGTAGTAGAAAAGAAAAAAACGAGAATGTAAATGTGTGGAGAAATTAACATCCTGCATTCCTGGGGTAAATGCTGTATTCATCCTTTTTCTATACAGTTAGTGGAGCAGATTTCTCAGCCAAAAATTTCTGTAGTCTACACTAAGCCAAGAATAAACAATGCTAACTTTGTGAAGGCTGAAATGGAAAGGAAAGGACCTGGCTAACTTTCTATAGATCGTACAAAATTTAAATAAAATGAAACCATTTTTTATTAAAAGAAGATAACGTGACAACTTTAACAGTGTTCAAAACGTGACAATGCTGGAAATTTAAAGGGAAAAGCAATTTCTACAAAATGGTGAGACACTATACATAGGGCAATATGTCTATCTCATATAAATCTTAACTAACAAAAACTTCTTTTGATAATATATCTTTTTTTCTTCAAAAAGCAAAACTCATTATAGCTTAAGCAAGGCAAATTTCTTAATTTTAGTGGTCATTTATGTATATTATTTATTTATTTCTTATTTATTTTATTTTACATTTCTTACTAGGATAGTCTGACTGGGCATAACTCATTTTCAGAGGAGGCCCGGGAGAAAAGCTCCACATACAACAATGACAATATATGCAGGACATAGAACAGTTTGCATATGTCAACACATAGGATAATATGACAAATTAATATGACAAAAAAGGTGTAATCCTGAAATAAGCAATTCTAAAGTTTTAGAACAAAGGAATAATACATGCAATATACTATTATAATAACAGGAGAATAAAAAAAGGCAACAAATAAATTATAATGAACATATTTGATTAAACAGGAAAGTTTTCTGTCCATCTTTAGAGGACGCCGCTGTTGCTGTTACACATAGATTCATAGGTAGGTACTAGGCTATTAGCTCTAGGGCCTATTTAAGCCTAGCCAAAAAGGTACCCTGGTTTTCGCCAACCAAGAAAATTATTTTCCTGTGCCCCTGTTGAGCAGAGCCACAGAAGTGATCCCTGGGGTGAATTTCCTATTTCCCATTCAATCATCAAGATTTTTCTTGAAGAGTGCTAATGAGGAGCTCTGTTTGACATAGATAGATAATCTGTTCCAGAGTATGGGAAGTCTCTGGGACAGGAATCTATCCCTCCAGCATGTTCTGTTTATTGTGGTGACAAGGTTTAGGTTCCTAGAGCGTGTAGCTCGGAAGGATTGGGATTTCTTTATGTGGGGCATGTCCAACAGCTCTGAGTTTGACATAGCTTTGTATGTTAGGCAGAGATCACCTCTGAGTAGGCGATATGCGACGGAGTAAAGCTGGAGTCTTTTTGAGATGGTCTGCATAGGGCATCTGTTTGAGGCCATTAATCCTCTTTGTGAGGTATTTCTGTGGCCTTTCCAGTTGTTGTAGATGCCCTGTGAGGTACATACCAAAAGGGTTGTTGTACTCTATAATGGGTCTAATGAGTGATGAGTAGAGGGGAACAATGACCTATTTTTTTCTGGATGAGAAACCTTTTGTGATGAGGTTAGCCATGTAGAAGGATTTCCTGGCCACTGTGGCAATGTGATTATCAAAGGAGAGACTACTGTCCACCTGTGTCCCAAGGTCTATTATCACACTTTTGGCATTAAGTAGACTACCACTTATGTGGTAGTTCATGGGTACAGAGTTTTTTTACCAAAGGGGATGACAATACACTTTTTTGCATTGAGCTTCAGGCCATGGCTTTGACACCAGGCATCTGTCTCAGTGAGGCCCTTTTGTAGTATGTCCACATCGTTAGGAGTTTTGATTATGGCTCCTAGTTTGCAGTCATCTGCAAATTTTGTTAGCCAAAGACCTTCTGTGTTAGCCTGTACTTCAGAGAAGTAGATACCAAACAGGAGAGGACCCAGGACTGAACTCTGTGGTACTCCACTTGTTACTGGTCTGAAGTCGGATTTGGAGTCTGCTACTTTCACAGTATGGGTTCTGTATGTGAGCCAGTTGGCAACCCATCTTGTGACATAGGGATTTATACCTAGTTTAGTGAGCTTATCTATAATTCCAGAGTGGGGGATGGTGTCGAAAGCCTTGGCGAGATCTAGATAAGCTGTGTGAACCACCTTACCCTCATCTATGGCTTTGGTGACTGCTTCAAAGAAGTCAATCAGGTTTAGGAGACATGATCTGCCTTTTACAAACCCAAACTGGGTAGGATCCAGAGTTTGGAGATTACCAATGTCTTTGTTTATGAGTTCCATGATGATACATTCCATGGCCTTGCAGACCAGGCTCGTCAGGCTAATGGGGCGGTAGTTTGCAGGGTCCGTCATGGCTCCCCCTTTGTGGAGTGGGATAACCGTTGCGCTGCACCATTCAGTGGGCACAAAGCCTGAGGTGAGGCTATGATTGAACATGGTACTTAGGTAGGGTGCCAGTTCATTCTGTAGTTCGTGTAGAACGCAGCCTGGGATATTGTCAGGTCCCTTGGATGCTGTGTTCTTGGCTTTAGAGAGTGTGTTTTTTACTTCTGCAGCCATGATTACAGGAACTTTGCATTCTTCCAATATAGAGATTGGCCCAATAGGGGGTGAGAGGGAGGTAAAGTTAGCACTGAACCTATCTGCCAGGATGTTGGCAATATCAGTTGGTTCAGTATATTTAGTGCTATTGTGCTGTAACTCAGAGCAGATCTGAGTGTTTCCATTGAGATTCTTGACATAGCTATAGAATGCTTTGTGGTTGTCTTTAGACTCAGTGGCAATTTTGTTTTCGTAACTAGCTTTGGAGGATTTTATGAGGGATCTCAGCTTGTTACTGAGGTTGACCAGGGAGTTCCTCCAGTCATGGGATTTTACTCTTTTGAAACAGTTTCTTTTTTCCTTCTGTTGTAGAGTTTGTTTATGGCAGAGGACCACCAGATTGGCTTCCTTTTTTTGGAGGATAGCATCTTGGTTCTATTAGGGATAGCATGATCCATGCACTCGTATAAGTGCTTATAAAGTACATTTGTGCAGAATTCAGCAGTCGTGCCTACCTCTATTGTCCGTCTGCATGGATGTCATGGGGTTTGCCACTTCTGTCTTAAGAAGTGTGAAGTTGGCTTTGGAGAAGTTTTTTATGGTGGTTTCCCTAATTGGGGGTGGGGGCGGGATGTGGATGTCTAGGGTGATTAGCTTGTGGTTGGATCTGACCAACAAGGAATTGACCTCTGGTGTGGAACACTGGTTGCCCATGTTGGTAATGACCAGGTCTAGGATATTGCTGCCCCTGGTGGTGGTGTGAATAAGTTGATCCAAGGCATTGGAATTTATGAATTCCAGAAAACGTTGAGCAAAAGAGTTGGTACATGAGTAGTTTTCCCAGTTAATGGTGGGATACTTGAAATTGCCCATAATTATGGTGTTGGGTTGTACCCTAATACTTTCCAGTGTATTAAGAAA
Organism: Protopterus annectens; assembly: GCF_019279795.1. NCBI lineage: Eukaryota > Metazoa > Chordata > Ceratodontiformes > Protopteridae > Protopterus > Protopterus annectens. The sequence continues at coordinate 440,813,010 of NC_056748.1, forward strand.
TGAGGAGTGGGAATCCTGGGACATGACTGGGGGTCTGTAGCAAGCTACAATTTGAATTGCTGTGTTGCCCAGAGTTAGTTGCACTTGGATAATCTCGGATGCATTATGCTGTGCAACTAGCCTGGAGGTGTGGATATGCTTAATGAATATGGACATGCCTCCACCTTTAGTGCTTCATGCCGGTTTAGGTGGCCGAAAGGTGTGGTATGAATTATAGCCTGGTAATGCAGGGGTGATCTCTGGAGCTTTGAACCAGGTCTCTGTCACTGCATAAATGTCGATGTTCTACATTTTAAGGAGTGCCTCGAGTGAGTGTATTTTGAGGTTTAGACTTCTAGCATTGAGTAGCACTACCCTCAGATTTTGCTTGCTTGTACCTGTTATGGTGGTGAATTTGTCATTTGAACCTTGCCTAAAAAAGGTACTATAGGGGTGGCAAGAGCCTTAGTCAGTATCCAGAATCCCAAGGGCGACAGGTGCAGGCCATCTCTGGCAAAGCATCGTGGTCTGTTGATCATGTCATCCCAGGCAGACAAATACTGGATCCCCTTAGAATGACACCAGAAGCTTAGCCAATTGTTGAAGTCAATCATTTTGTTCTTGTACTGTGGTATCATCCTGGTCGATGGCAGGATGTTACTCAGGGCTAGGGTCATACCTGCCTGGGCTATAAGATCGAAGAGCTCCTCCATGTCTCTTTTCATGTAGTTCAGTGAGGTACATCTCAGGTCATTCACACCAACATGGACAATGACAGTGTCATATTTGTACTTGTTGTGGAGTGACCTGAGTGCGTGCATTATGTGCCGGATCCTGGCACCTGACAGGCAGCTGACAGTAACTTTCTCCTTGTTTAGCCTGGTGAGTGGAACATCAGTGTACCTGACTATAGAGTCACCTATGACTAGAGTGTTGGGTACATTGTTATGCCTTATGGGCTGTGGTTGAGTGGCACACTGAGTTTGTGGGCTATGTGTCATTTGGGTTGTGTTGGGGGGTGGAGTTTGCTTACATTTCTGCTTTGGAGGTCCCTGATGCTTGGGCAGGTTTTTATTGAGAGCCTCCGTGAATGTAGGTGTGTGTTTTGTGTTTCTATGTGTGTGTTTTGGTGGTGTAGGTTTTAAGGGACTATGGAATGAGTGTGGTATGGTGCAAGTGTTTACCTTCTCCTCTTGACTGTCTAGTCCAGTCTTGGGTGAAGAGAGCTTTGCTTCCAGTTTGGCTATATAAGTGCATCTCTCACAGGTTGTAGTGTTGGGTGGTAGGAGGAGAGGGTTGTCTGTGTATATGAGGCAATTGCTGCATTGCCCCAAGATGCTCAGATTCATCAGGTAGACAGGAGAAATCACCAGGAGCTGACCCTTAGACATGCCTGGATAGGTGCTTATTTATTAAGTATTAAAAACTGCTTTCCTCTAGACAAGTGAGGAAAGTTGAGTGCTGTAGTAATTTGTAGCTTATTTTGTGCTTATAATGAGTTCTGAACAAGTGCTGAGTTCAAAGAAACAGATTTGAGTGCTGAAACTTGAAAACTGGCTAGTTCTAAGAAACAAAATTAAGCTAGAAGGCTTCCCTCCAACACAGAAAGGCTTGGGGGCTCAGAAGCCTACAAACAGTCTAGACCGCTTACAGGAAAGGTAGGAAACAAGCTTAATTTTTTTTTCCTTCCCAGATGCTCTTTTTGTACACAGTACGAGTGCCTGAAATCAGAATATGATCTCACTGCACTCAGTTGAGTGAGCAAATGAGATGGGCCCAGAAGAAGTATCCAAACACAAATTTACAAGAGGGGCAGGTAGTTTCAAAGCCACCAAGATTAACATCAAAACAAAACCAGGGAAGGTGGGTGGGGAACTAACTGAAAAACAGAGTCAAAATTTCCAACTCAGTTAATATTCAATGCAACACAAATAAATCAATTAAAATGCTGTATTATTTGAAAAAAGTGCAGATAAAAGGTACTTAAGTTCTCTTGACTACAACTAGATCTTAGCCAGCCAAAGCTCAGGTGTTAAGCAGAAAATATTTCAAAATGTACCACTTAAATATGCAGTAACAGAATATCAATGAATGAGAGTACATAACAATATAAACAATGGGAATGATTTGCAAATCACATTAGCAAATACACCAACAGGTCTATTGTTTTAGAATTAATTGTGACAAAGATCGTGACAGCAACCTATCATTTACGAAGCAGAGGTGGTGAAATGGATGGTTTGGAAAGAAGAACTCTTCCATGGACTCATAATCTGGGCCACAGAGAGTCTTTGGTTTCAATAAACAAGCTAGCATGTGAACACACAGAAACATACATTGTTGTGCCAGGTAAGGACTGAGCGGCTGACATAATCTGCACATTTCCCTACATTCTGAATAAGCTACAAATCCTGTTTAACAAACAACTTATTTTTCCCTTCCTTCCAGCATATTAATTACCTTGTGCCTGTCCCATGTGTTATCAAATTGTCTTTCTATTTGCTACAATCCCCTCAGAAATAATGTTCTGGTTATTCAGGATTTCTTATAAAAATGCTTTCTTATAGCTGTCTTAAACTTTCTAACTAGGGCGATCAGTTAGCAGCAGGATGCATGATGGGGCCACACTGGCCATCTGGCTGGGGAGTGCACACTAGTGAATGTCCCAATGTGTGAAGAGGGGCCAAGAGCATTTATTATTTATTCTATGCAGGTGGACTGCATCACTGCTAGTTAACGCTACAAGGTTCAGAATTGTAGGAGACCTAAAATATAACCAATATAATTCCCAGATTTCCCCTTATGAAAATGGAATTTCATTTTTTTAAATCATAAATCAATGTCCCTGATTAAATGTATTGTGCTGCAATCAGCTGGCCAAACACCCCACAGTGCTTGCAGAAACATAGAAATTATACAGTGCACCTTAAATGCTTACTGCATAAGGAGCATAATATTTTAAAAGCCATATATCAAATTTCACAGACTGAGAGATGCCACTAGTCCCCCTGGAAAGAAATAAAATAGCAATTAAGCATGAATCATTTTAATTTTTTGTTTAATGTAAGCGGCAACAGAAGGTATAGCAATTGTGACAGTGTTGTGTAAACCAGATACACAATGTTATATCATAGATCATAGCAGTTAAGTCCCTTGATAAATAACATGACAGCTGTCACTCAGTGTAACTCCACTATTTATGACAGATTGATTCTCTTCTCGTATATCTAGAGATGAAGTGTTTATTTTATTTGAATGTGTTTCCTGCCCCCTGTATGCAAGCATCCATGCAATAAAGTAACACTTGATTTGTTATTCTTTCATCAGGATGATGACGATTTATTTATTTATTTACTCACGATTATTATCAGTCCATGCATTTTACTTCAGGATACCTTGAAAATGTATTCAGTTTGCACCACTATATGCAGTCAGCTTTCTTGTGCTGAATACCAATCAGAACTGCATCTCAGATGTACAGTGACCAGGAAATGACCCCATGATGGAGCAGTGTGTATAACATACAATATAATGCATACTGGTTGAGTAGAGTCCTTTTATGTAACTCCCTCTGTTGTCTATCAGTACGACAGCACTCTTCACCGAACTTTATCCTCAATATGCACCTTACTTATTCCATAGAAAAGTAAATTAGAATGTGAACTATTTTATGAAATTCATACACATAAGGAAGAAAATGGTAAGCTGTCTTGGGCTGGTATTTCAAAGATTTTACTGTTTCTTTGGAGTTTAAGTTCTTTCAGAGAGGCTCCATGTCAAGTTATATGAGAATGCATAAAATCAGAAAAAATGACAGGCATTATGAGGTATTTATAAATGCTGTTATATAGTGACTAGTCTAAAATGAAAAATGAGGACATGGCCCTAGGTGTAGCCAAAGAATTTTACCTGAGTGGAGAAAGCAGGGCTTGACTCCTACAAAATGGACATTTTGAATCAAAGAGACAGAGCTACCTAGCTCACAGAACAGAAGGAGACAAGCCCACCCTACCTATATTGAAAGAGACACGCCATCAAACCTAGAAAAACTCAGTTGTTTGTCACTGCAAAAGGATTGGGGATTAAAGAGACAGTGGCAGTGCATTGAGCATAGACAGAGAAGAAGTCAGAAGGCATCACTGCAGATGTTAGCAGAGACAGGATACCTCACTAATAGAAACCATGAGAGATGCAGGTGTAGGCCTGTAAAGGACCGAAGGAACAGGCTTATATAGCTAATATGAGTTTCAGTTACAAAGAAAGAGGTGAGAATAGCCAATAAAAGTCTGTTGCCATGGAATGGAAGCATACAAACTAAGCATGAAGGAGACTGTGAGTTTTTCTCTTCTTTACTGGTTCCAAAGTTAAGCAAAATGTTTATGAATTTCTGTCACTAAAATGTATATATAATATAAATTTATATTTTGAAATGAAATGTAGCAATGTTGGAAATGCATGCTGTTTGAGATGATTTTAGTTAGTGAATTAGTTAACCAGGTAAATGAACTGGTCTATACACCCTTTTCAACTATGACCTGAACTAAGAAGGTATAGACAACAAAAACAGTCATAGCAAAGAATATAAACTAAATCTGCCACAAAGTATACACAATCATAACAAAAATAAACATTGCATTTTCAACAAAGCATGAGCATTTTCCTGAACAGCTAACTAATAAAGGGTACTCTGTCTCACACAGGTGGAGTAAGTGTGCAGGATTCAATCTTAAATCTCAAAAGAAATGGTCCAGGCGACAAACAAGGATGGCAGTACAAAAGAGCTTTAATAAAATATCACAAGCGCTTTCACCCTCACTCAATTGCAGGGCCTTTTCAAGTGCATAACAAAAAACACACATCTACCACCCTCATTTAAATACCCTCATTCATAAAAAAGCGCCAAAAACATTTAAAGTAAAATACACAATTATCGTCCCTCTTGAACCACTTAAATTGCAAAGTGTGCACTGTGTCTTAAGTCAGAGGTAAAGTACCTCTAATCTCCTATATAACTATGTACTAAACAATGTCATAAATTGTGAGCAAAATCATTGTATAGAAAGGTATATTATAAAAGAACACAGAAAATACAAACCTCATTAAAATGTACTATTAACAATCTCCACAAATCTGTATCATAATAACAGTAAAATCTACTTAAATTGCCAAAAAAAGATTTCTAATAAATTCTCAGCTCTTTTGACTAGGTAGGGCTTAATTGAAATATGGTCATTTAGTCCTGGGGGCTGGGATGCATTAAGTTTTAGTTGCCAATATGTCTCTCTGCAACATAACCAGTTTTCCCAGTTATCCCCCAGGGTCTATATAGACCTGTTCTAAAATTCCAAATACAAAGCCTACATGCTTAAGTTCAACTTGTAGATGCCTATACAGTGCATTATTTAAATTCCGTTTCTTGATACTGTAAATATGCTCATAAATGTGTTTATTGAGTGCCCTTTCTGACTTCCCTACATAGAAATTAGAATAATCTCTACAAAGGGCCAAATATATTATGCCTCTAGTGGCACAGTTGCCCTTCTTGAAGTAAACAGTACTTTTTTCATAGTTGTCTAGGGTAACACATACTTTGTCTATTATATATTTACAGTATCTGTACCTTCCACATTTTCTTGTTCCCTGGTCCCTTTGAGCTATACCCTGGTGGTTATTCCTTTCAAAAACCCTTTTTAAGTTAGTTCCTGTTTTAAAAACAAAACTAGGACTCTCACTCACCTTATGTGCAATATCCTTGTTAAATGTCAACATCTTCCAATTCCTCCCAATTAAGTCCTTAATTTCCTTGGATGCACTACTATACTGTAACACCAAAGCCCTACTAAAAATGTGCTTATCTGCGGTAACATCCACAGGGATGTTCTCTAAGGTGCTACCCAAAAGGGGGAGGTACTTTGTACCCCAACCATCTGTTATTTCTTCTATAATCTCCTTAGTTAGACTCAACAGGTAACCCCTCACTCGAAATAGGTCAGAAATAAACTCAATTTCAGATTAAAAAAATCAACCCTTTCTGAGGTCATTCTGGCCGCTCTGACCGTCTGGCCTTTCACAATGCTTCTCTTCTGTTTCCAAGGATGGTCACTGTTATAAGGGAGATAAGAATTACTGAAGGTGTTCATTCTATGGATCCTAGACTTTAAACCCCCACTGGTTTTGTCTAACCTTACATCAAGATAGTCAATTCCTTGTTGGTCAAATTTGAAGGTAAATTTTAAGAAAGTGGCAGTTGAATTTAAAAATTCAAGAAAGTCAGTGAAAGAACTTGCTGACCCTTCCCAAATTATAAATAAATTGTCCAAAAAACGTCAGTATAATTTTATGTTTTTCCAATAACCAGAATTGAATACATACTGCAATTCCCATTTTAAGAAAACTGTTTATCTTTAAAGCTGCTTATCTGGAGCAAACTTGGTGGTTTGTAAAATAAGGAATTGTGCCGGAAATTAAATTAAATCAATCTGAGACTGAAACATTAATGGTGTCCTACTGAAATTTTGAAACTTGCAATGCCAAGTCTTGAAATGGTGAAAAAACGATACACATTACAGGACAAGAGTGAATACTGAACATCACTTTTCTCCTTTAAACTTGTTTTTTTTGCAGGCAGCAAGCCCCTCTGCACACCCCAGTGTGGAAGGCAAAACCCCACACACTCTGAACTTATAAATACCAACCCCAGGTTACCATACCTCTGAGAAAAGGGAATGTTCTGAGAATTGGCAATCTTGGACTTAATATATATAATATTTTTTTGTTCATTCATTGTCCATATTCTGGGACTCTTCATTGTGTGTCTTGCAGTTCAGATAGTCGCTCCATTAGCTGGGCTGGTGTTGCTTATTAACAAATTGTGATTGAAGTGCATGCCAAGTAGGCATATCATTTCTATAAAAAGGTCAGTGAAAAACTAGCAACTTCTCCATTGTTTAAACAGAAGTTTAACTAGAAATTGAACATGCCATTTATATAACTAACAAAGGGTGGTAGTAATAAGCCTAGTAAAGTTTTCTGTGGAACTATTTGTAACAGAAAAATGAAAGAAAAAAAACAAACTCGAGGCTTGTAAAACTATTCACAAAGCTGCATTAAGTTCATCTATTGAGACCAAGTACAATGACTAACTGTATATATATATATATATATATATATATATATATATATATATATATATATATATATATATATATACTAGCTGTATGCGGCCACGCATTGCTGTGGCTCAGTCTGGTTAAATGGAAACGAAAGAAAAGAGAAAGCACACGTTTCTAATATGTTTAATTTCACAATGCTTGTGGGTATACAATATTTTTTGTTGTTCCATTGTCTGTGCAGATATAGAGATTGTCTGGTTTGCGACTCTAGAACATGCAACATATAATTGTCCATGTGAGAAGCAATCTGTGTGTAGATCTAAACCGCACAATTCTAAAGATTGGCCCTGAGCTTTGTTGATGATGATTGCAAACGCCAATCGAATTGGGAATTGCAATCTCTTAAATTGAAATGGCATATCCGTTGGAATCATAGGAATGCGAGGAATGAGGACATCTTCACCTTTAAAAGGTCTTGTCAAGATTGTTGCTTCTATGATGCAAGCCGTGTGCTGTTGCAAAGCTTTGGCTGGTTGATATTTTGCAACATGATAATTGGCACGCCGATTTTCAATTGCTGTACGTGCAGTGGCATCCCTCGCAGATTGAGTGAATTCAAAAATTCTGTTGGATAATTAACTGCTTCATCTTCTTCCACAACAGTGTCGACGGACTTGTATGTGACTGCCTCGCTTTGAATGTTAGACTGAATAATATTGTTAAGTTCGTAGACGTCTTTCTTCTTGGCCGCAAGAATAGCTCGTTCAGTCAGCCAATCGTGATTTTTATAATTGGTTTGAATATTGGGAAATACTTTTTCAACCAATTCTTCTTTTGATGTCACTAAATTGCAGAAGTTATGAGGCAATGAAATTCGTCCTGAGGTCAGATCAACCGGCACCTTTCCATTCCCAATTTCCAGCAATTGATGTGAGAATATCTCAGCTGATCAATCGTTTTGCAGCTGGACACGCATATTTGTAATTAATTTTAATGTCTTTACATTTCGCCACAAAGTAGAGTATTTCAGGCAAGCATTTATTTCGTCCGCTGGTGTTGATTGAGGAGAACGAAGCAGATCTGAAGTTGCAGAATGTGATCGCTGTGCTCGCAACCGTGCATCCTCAAGTCTGGCTGCACGTCGCTCTGCTGCTTCCTCGGCATGTATTTGAGACATTCTTTGTTTGTTTCGCTCGTTTGCTGATGCCAGTTCTTCCTCAGTTTGATTTGCAATTACTCATCGCACTGCTTCCGCTCCGGGAGTACGACGACCTAAGTTTGATCTTATGCGAGGCATTATTTGGATGAACTAAAGCAAATTGATTGCACTGAAAAATAAGTAAGAAAGTTATAACAAAAACATATAAAATTGCATATTTGTATACAAATATATAGAATCTAAAACACATGCGTATTCGAATGCAACATGTGACATCTATATAATAGTAGGTATATAAAAACACTCGCATATTCGAATGCAACATTGTGTGAAAATTTCAAAGCAATCGGTGAAGAACTTTCGGAGATTTAAGATTTTGAACAAACGAACATTTACATTTTTATTTATATAGATATATATGATACCATTGTACAGGTACTGCAGAGTACTTGTCAAAGTCAAATCGAAATGTAAGCTAATCATCAAAATTTAGCAGAGTGGTGAATTGTTGCAACAGAATATATGCTTTGTGCCAAAGCATTCCTGATGTGCAGAAGCAAAAGGGTGTCTTGCAGGCATGTTCCACAGCATGCTAAGAATGAAGGTATATTCCAGAGTTATACTGAAAAATTTAACAGCATTGTTGCAAGGCAGAATGTTACAGCAAAGGTCGTGCTAATCATTTAGTAGTAACAGAACATTAGCAACAATGTACTGAAATGCAAACAAAGCTGACTGAAAAACAAAACATTTTGTGGTGGGAATGGCTAACTGTAAATGAATTTGTTTTTAACCTAAAAGCAAAATATCAGAACCTGAGTTCCGAATTTGAGTTGTTAGCAATTTCACTTACTGAAAAGGTTATAGAAGTACAAATTAAAGTTGAAATTGTATCACAGAGGGCTAGAATTAATAGTCTTCTGATTCAGAAACTAGAAGCTGTAGTGCAGAAAGTAGCAGAAACTAAAAGGACGCTAATGTTGCTGAGGTAGCAGCTTTGCAGAAGTCCACAAAAGCTGTTATAACTGAAAATGTTGAATCGCAGAAGCAACCACTAGTGGCTGATTTTGCTAAACATTGCAGAGATTATGAAACTGGAGTAGATTTCTTCTGTGAGTGTATTTATTTATTTATTTATTTATTTATTTATTTATTTGCAGTTTTCAAGAAGATCACATAAAGTTAGTAGATCATGTTACACAACTGAGAGACAAACAGTGCAAGAAATGAGTACTGTGTATGTAAAAATGTTTGAATTGTTGAAACAAGGAGGTCCAAAGGTGCAGAGACAAATAACAAGGGAAAGTCCTAAAGGTACTGCATGTGTACACCTTTATGTGCACATTACTGTTAACATTTTGGTATTCAGCAATGGCCCTAACATGGGGTTGCATGGTGCTCTGGCATGAAGATGTGCAGCACTGCACAGGGCTGATTCTCCAGCCATGCTGTATGCTAATGAAGCAGTCTGGAGGAAGAGGCAGATACTAATTAGCCATGACCTCTCTCCCCCAGAACTCCCTATAGAAGGCATCTACATGCAGAGTGATTCAAGAAATTGCTTGTCTATTTAGAACATTATGGCCAACCCTACCACATTGCAGTAGTGAACACAGTCATAAGGTCATGTTCAACTACTTAACACAACAGTGGTATGGGGATGAGGAGTGGGAGTAACACTAGATACCAGAGATTACTGTTCAGTTAAGTGCCATAATGGCATGATCATCAGTACAGGGACAGTTCAGTGTCTTCCTCGTTAACATAGTATAGTGATTGGGGGCTGGGGGAAACACTAGAAACCAGGGATTAGTCTAGAGTTGTGTCATAATAGTGCAGACATTAGTATACAGATCAGGGGTAGGGTGGACACACTAACAACCAGTCATACCAGACAGGTGCCATAGTGGCACTTCAACTATTACAGGGACTGGGGGAGGGGAAGACCACAGAAGGGCACACAAGTTAGGGACAGGTACAGAAACTGTGGTGTGTGTGCGTGTTTGTGTTTGAAGTGTGTCCCTGTGAGAGTGTGTGTGTGTGTGTGTGTGGGTGGGGGGTGACTGAAGGGGAATGCCAATATCTACATAAGCAGCAGTGTACTATCATGACATGTAAAGCAGCAATAATCTTCATGTTGCAGTGGTACCTACTTTTAGAGACATGCATACTAGCTGATAATGAGGTCTTACTTCATCGTGACTAACATGTCTTAAAATCACGAAATACTGAATCATGGGAGCAGTGCTGTACGGCTCGCTCTATGCCCTTTAATGAACTCCTGAGGAAAGATTCTGACTAAAAGACTGTAACAGTTTATTGAACAAGCTGGGTAATGGAAAAAGTAGCCATAAGTCTCAGCATTATGGTACTTTCAATATACATGATGAAGTAAATAATCTTGAGCCAAGATTATACACACACAATGAGGTACTACAAGTTAAAGTAGGTGAATAAACTGATGGGATAAACAGTAAGGAGCTGTAAATCAAAAAAAAAAAATTGTTTGAGAATGAAATACAAAAAATAAATAATGTTATGGCTAATGTCTAGCAATGTCAGAAAAGAAGAGAAATTAGTCTTGAGCAGTAGAAAACTCTTACAGCTAAACTGTGCAGGGGTGTGAGTATTTTGCCATACAAATTGTCTGCAGTTGATGAGTAGTCAAGTATAATGGTAAACTGGGAAGATGAGCACCCCTGCAAATTACAACATTGATAACATCCTCCTAAGAGTAGACCCAGTGGTAAGGGGCTTGGGAACTCAGATTGACAGTAACCTGAAATTTGATCAACAAGTGTCCATGGCAGTGCATAAATCTTGCTATGTGTCACAACTTATAAGTAAGGGCATGGCATCCAGAACTAAGGAGATGATAGCCCCACTGCAGTCAGCCCTCATTAGACCTATAATTGAGTACAATGCATGCTTCAGCATGTACCTTACCAGACATTTGCAACAGCTCAAGTGCCTCAGAGATTTCTCACTAAATGAATACAGTGTGTAAGTAATAATAATAGTACAAGGGACAGGTACCTGTCTCAGAGATTACCGCTTCTCTGAAACATGCTCTCCATTCATGTGAAACAGAGCTCTTTCTTAAGCCTGTTCAAAAGCAATTTGGACCAATGGATTGGAAATTGCAAATTCACCCCAGCTTGTTGCCTGTAGCCCTTGTGGACAGAGGCAATTTGTACATGTCCTAAGGCACAGGCATATACCAAAGGCATTCTAGTCCTTGGGCACTGATAATTGCGAAAACTGAGGCATGAATGGTTAGGCTTAAAAAGGCTTTATGGCCATTAGCCTAGGTATCTTTTATGATCTTATGATAATAATACAAATATGGGAAAATGAACACAGTAATCTTCTAAAATTAAAGAAGCCTAAAAACAGAATATTTTAAATCAGAATGCTGAGTATCATGAAAGTAAAATACATGGAATTGGGAGTTCCTAGGGATCAATGGTTAATGTTTTAGCTGACTCAAATGCAACAAAATGCACTGAATTAATTAACAGAACTATGGTCTTGTGTTACAGAGTATGTAAGTGGTATAAATACAGTGAATAATATAAAGTCTGGTATAGAGTCCAAAGAGATGAGGTTTTCTGTATTCAAAAGAACTATGAACCAAAATTTTGATCTAAAAAGAGTCCACAGTGGGATTGAATGGACTTTGTGAAACGGTGATGAAAAGATGAGTTGTGAAAATGACAATTTACTCATTGTCAAGTTATAGTAATAATTCCCTGGAAAAAGTAAGAAAAACATGGTGGAAAACACTGCAGCTGAAAGTAAAACTAAACAGTTGACAGAAATGATGAACAGTAAGCCTACAGAAGCAGAACCGTTGCAGCTCAAATTAAGAGTAAAGAGTTTAAAGTACATATGAAAGTAAATAATGCAAAGAGTACACCACATTGGAGTGAATCTAGTCAAGTGAAACAATATTTAATATCTCATCTGTCTGAAACACAAGTTTTGCTATATTTATTTATTTATTTATTTTACATTTGTTAACCGGGATAGTCTGACTGGATACATGTCCTTTTTTAGTGGAGGCCTGGGGAGAAAAGCTCCAGTTAACAAGTAACTTAGGCATAATACAACAAGATCAGAACATAGTAAATATGCATTGAAATGTAGCTATAAATGAAAAAAATTACATACATTGAATAAATATTGAGATGCAGCTATACATGAAATAATTACATACATTGAAATAATAACATATATTGAGATACAGTTTTACATGAAATAACAGTTAGTTAAGGTTTGTTATACATTATAAGCCATATTAGGATATATCAGAATACATTAAGAGTCATTAGGTAAATTTCCTAGCTAATTAACATGGCAAAGCTTAGCATCAATAGTAGGGTAGTTGAAGGTAGGTAAACAATGTTATTAGCAAGGTAAATGAACTGTACAATGAAATATAAAAGCTTTGGAAAGAGCTGTATGAAATAAAGATGATATGGGTGACAGACTACACTGCTTTGCTAGAGATACTCTGCACCTGTTCCCTTTAGGCTTTCCAATATTGACTAAAACCTTGTTCAACAAATAGTGCCCATAATGCCTTCTTTAGGCATTGCCAACCTGATAAGCCTTCCAACATAGCCAAATCAGCCCAAGAAAATCTAAAGGCATAATGGTTCAATGTCAGGAGTCTAAACAAGAAATTCCACTCCATAGAAAGCTCTCCTTATCCTGGAGAATGTAGACATCTGTGCAGCTACTGAGACATGGTTGAAAGCTAAAAGAGAACCCTGGCAATGCAGGACTATAATACCTTCCACACATTTACACCAGCTACTGCACAGGAAGGGACAAAATGTGGAGGAGTTTCAGTTTACCTCAAAAGTAAACACACCTCAAGGGTGATCAAACAGTATACTGCACTTTAGCTACTCCACCTCCAAATTATAATAGGCAAAGTCTCATACCATATCCTTGCAAGCTGTAGGTCCCCTCTATGACCCAAGAAACCCATAACACATACTTAAATACACTATAGATATTCCCCATTCAACCCTACACCATTTTCATGGGTGACTTTATCTACCCCACTAAAAACTGTGACTCATACATGAACCGGAACATGGACTTTGTAAACACAAATACCCTGAGTCACTAGTCCATATGCCCACCAGTGATAGTAACATCCTTGGTCTAGTCCTCACAAACATGGGAGAATGTTGTACCCTCCCCACACTGCAATGTCCCCACTGGTCAGGTCAGACTATAAAGCTGTCTCCTTTAAAATAAAAAAATAAAACCTGGGACCCTACCTAACCATGGAACTTGAAGGGATTATTCTAAGGTGAACTTCCTACTTAGTGACACCCAGTAACATTTCAAGCTCCCCCAAATCCTGAGAACACTGCACCTATGTGGAATTGTTCATGAAAACCCTGTACAATCATGTTAATGGCTGCATTAACAGCTGTACCTACCTGGAATATGCAGAGGCCAAACTCAAAAAACAAGTCACCCTGGTGGAATCCTAACATCAACAGGTTGTATAACAAAAGGAAGAAAATCATGGCAAAAATGATGAAGTGCAATGTCCAAAAAGGTAAAAACTCCCTCCTCAATCTAAACAAGCAAATCAGAAACTACTCAAGTCTACCAAGGCCAAATGTGAAGTAAAAATAGTCCAAGGATGCCTCTTTAATAGCATGAAACATGACCTATCTAACTACAACTTGGATCTATGGATGGCAAACAAAACATTTTCCCCAGAACTGCTCTCTATACTAATAAAGGGTCTATATTAGATCACTGAACGCTAAAAAAAGTGAACAGTGATTAACCGACCCTATGTAAGCGGAAGCTTACAATTTCGAACTGTCAGAACAGCGATTTGTTTTCCTAGGGAAAAAAAATCATTGGTCCAACAAAAATAAATAAATAAACAGAATACTTTACACATTACATTACATGGGGGGCTTCGCACACCCCACTCCCCCCTACTTAACTATACCAACTCCGAGACAACACTACTGTGCCGAAAACGGCAAAGTAACTAAGCGTCCAAGCAAATTCTTTTCCAGGGAAAGAATTCGATTAAAAGCCACTTCGATATTTTGCTGTTTTAGGCTTTTGAGTTCAACCAAGATGCATTTGAAAGAATGCGTCTTCAGTCTTCTAATAGGGGACCTACTAACGGACAGAGGCAGCACCTAAATTTTTATTTCATTCATGGGTGTCCTCAAATTATCTGTGGTATGATACCAGTTATTCTCATTAGTGGTAATATATAATTATCAACCATGGGATGGGTAAGGCCAGTCTCTAACCAATTGGGATACATTAATCTGGGCACAAAAAGGGAAAATTGCTAGTCTTAAAATGGCCTGCAGGGGCAATTAACCTTGTACTTACCTATGAACCTATGTAAAACACTGTTTTTATGATACTTTGCCTAAAGATAAAGAAATCAAAATATGTGATATGTTTCACAATAATAATAATGATAACTATATGCATTATTCTTGCTCTGCGGCTTTTAGAGATTTGAATATTATGAATTCCATGGTTAAGTATCAGAATGGCATTATTCATCAAACAGCCTCTGAGTTGAGTAGCATCTGCCTAGAATCTGGCATCAACAAAATGTTCCATCTAAAATCTTGCCACATGTCTACAACAATGTGCTCATTAATCTGATAAGTGTGCAGTCAATGTTCTCATAATTAATAGGCAAGCCTGGCTAAAAGATCAGCCTTATACTAAGTATGGGACTGATAAAACTAAGAAAATCTATTTTTTAACTAGCATACATATGGACTGTGACGTTAATGCCCTGATTCAGGCTTTGTAGTATAATATTATAAACTAAGGGGTCTTTTGGTCAGTGATCCTTAAAAAGATGGCAGTTATTTCGAACTAGATGTCTTTACATAAGGGATGTCAGTAAGTATGTTAAGGAAGACGTCTTTTCCACCATATGGATTTAGGCTGTCTGATAATTAGTGACTGTTTACAAAGTGAAATAAAGTTATTTGTTTGTGATTTACTGTGTTAATGTCAATTAGTATTAATTTCTCATAAAATATTTTTTTAGTTGCTAGTGTTGAGTTTAACTGAAGTTGTTATCTAGTGAATGTATTGAGCATGGAGAAGGATATTAGCCATCCTAGAATGATTTTTGTAATGCTACCTGGTTTTGTTTGTGTTGGGTATGACTTAGTGAAGACATTGTGCCAGGATACATTTATTCTGGTACAGGCATAGTTACAGCATTAACAAAAAGGGAAAACTAGCAATAGGTTGCATTGTATAGTTTCAGCATTTTTGTTTTAAAGCACAACCCCAGTGCCTGAATGGAATCCTGGTCTGTTGATACAGAAAGTTCTAGTTTTCTTGAATTAAAGTAGTTAGGGAGAGGATGATTTAAGACATGTCTTAGATATTTCTAGAAAATCAGGGTTTTGATTTAATAGGTCTCAGCTAGGGCAAATAAGATGCTGGGTACTATCTGCTGGGCCAGAAAGTCTAGCCACCCCTCTATAAATCACTTCTAATATGAGTGCTAAAATACTGCATATGATTTTGAAAACCATAGAGAGAGAAAAATTAAATGTTACTAGAAAGATTTCAAATAAAAACTTACATGATGGAGAAGGAAATAGATATCAAAATCTACAAGAATATGGTGGAAGAGCTACATTTGTTTTCTCTGTAAGAACAGGAGGGAGGAGGAAACATCAATATTTACAACATGTGTCAAAATCACTAAACTAAGGAAACAAGTTGCAACTTAAATTTATGAAAATACTTCTTCAAAGAGAAAATGATGTTCATTTGGAATAGGCTGTCATATTAGGTGATACAGAGAAGGACTACTGACTTTTTTAAATGCCTAGAGTTGACAGAGGGAGGGGAAATAAAAGGGCAGCTGCATGGCATTAGTTGTACCAAGAGGGCTGATTACTCATCCCCTGACAGATTATGGATATTTGTGGGTATAGCACTGATCCACATGGAACCTTTCAGGCTCAGCAGAGAGCATGGGCTGGTTAACTGTCTTACTCGGAGCCACATGCTTAAGCAATTGGAAGCTGTGGGAATCGAATCCTGGATCACAGCAAGAAACTCATTATCAACTCATAACCTTAATCCTCCATGCCTGCTGTCAGACATCACAGCTAGTTACTAATATTTTTCTGAGTTACTTTCCCATTGTGTAAATGTTTGCCCTCATTAAGGCCAGAAACTACAGTTTTAATAGATTGAATTCTGTAATTAACTTGATAGCGAAAAACACTAGCTAGTGATATCTTGTTCTCAGGTCCCCACCAACTCCATTTGTTCATAGGTTCATAGGTTCATACTAGGCTATCTGCCCGAGGGCATTTACAAGCCTAGCCCATCATTTTGTGGCTTACGCCACCCCTTTAGTATGGGGAACTATACCCATTATTTTGCTGTGCCTCTGTCGAGCAGTGACACTGAGTTAATCCCTGGGGTATATCTGCGATCTCCCATCCATTGGTCAAGATTTCTCTTGAACAAGGCCAGCGAGGTGCTCTGCCTCACATATACCGGGATTTTGTTCCACAGCATAGGGAGTCTTTGGGTGATGAATCTATCCCTCCAGCATGTCCTATTAATAGCCGTGTCGAGGTTTAAGTCTCCCGCCTTGTGGCTCTGATGGATCTAGATTTTAGAGGTGAAGCATATTCATCAAATCTGGGTTTGACATGGCCTTGTATGTTAGGCAAAGGTCACCTCTGAGCAAGCGGTAAGCGACTGAATAGAGCTGGAGTTCTTTCAGTCGGGCAGCATAGGACAGATTTTTGAGACCCTTTATCCTTTTGATGAGGAACTTTTGTGGCCTCTCCAGCTGCTGCAAGTGTCGGGTCAGATACATTCCGAATGGGGCATTGTACTCAATCATTGGTCTGATGAGTGATGAGTAGAGGGAGACAATGACCTCCTTTGATCTAGATGAGAATCCCTTCATGATAAGGTGGGCAATGTAGAAGGTCTTCTTAAATACTTTAGCTACATGGGTGTCGAATTACAGACTACTATCAACCTGGGTCCCCAGGTCCCTGATAACTTCTTCTGTGCTCAGTGGATTGCCACCTATTTGGTAGCTAAGGGTAACCTTGTTTTTCCCGAAGGGTATGACTATGCATTTTTTGGCATTTAACTTTAGGCCATGGCTCTGGCACCAGTTATCCATTTCTGTGAGACCCTTCTGAAGGATATCTGTGTCAGATGTGTTTTCTACTATGGCGCCCAGTTTGCAGTCATCTGCAAACTTTGTCAGCCATAACCCTCCTGTGTTTGCTTGTACTTCGGAGAAGTAGATGCCAAACAAGAGTGGGCCCAGGACTGAGCCCTGTGGGACACCACTTGTGACAGGCTTTGAGTCTGACATGGTGCCAGCAACTCTGACCCTGTGGGTTCTGTCACTCAGCCAGTTTGCAACCCATCTTGTGATGTATGAGTTAATATTTAAGCTGATGAGTTTTTCAATGATACCCGAGTGGGGTATTGTATCTAAGGCCTTCGCCAGATCGAGGTAGGCTGTATGGACTGCCTTTCCCTCATCAATGGCTTTGGTGACTGTTTCGAAAAAGTCAACCAAGTTTAAAAGGCATGATCTGCCTTTGACAAAGCCAAACTGGGTTGGATCCAAAGTCTGCAAATTCCCTATGTCTTTATTTATGAGGTCCATTATGATCCTCTCCATGGCTTTGCAGATAAGGCTTGTCAAGCTAATGGGCCGGTAATTTCCAGGGTCGGTGGAGGCACCGCCTTTGTGAAGTGGGACCACAGTTGCAGTGCGCCACTCCCTGGGTACGTATCCAGAGGTAAGACTTTGATTAAACAGCTGTCCTAGCTGTGGGTTTAATTCCTCATTGAGTTCGTGGAGCACACAGCCGGGGACACCATCAGGTCCCATGGATGCTGTGTTTTTTGCTTTGGAGAGAGCAGTTCTCACTTGGGCGTTGGAGATGTTTGGGGGGCTGCAATCATTTGGTATAGATATCTCTCCTTTTGGGAGTTTGCACTGAACCTGTCAGCCAGTATATTGGCAATGTCCGTAGGATCAGTAATCTTCACATCATTTTGAACTAGTTCTGAGCATATCTGGGAGTTTCCTCCCAGGTTTCTAACATAGCTAAAGAAGGCCTTATGATTGTCTTTTGAGTCTTTAGCTATTTTTCTCTCAAAATTTGCTTTGGATGATTTTATGAGAGCTCTTAGTTTTTTACTTATAGTGATCAAGGGTGTCTTACCTTTTAAGGATTTTGCTCTATCTTGTAGTAGCTTCCTCCTTTTGTTGTAGAGTTTGTTTATGGCTGGGGTCCACCAGACTGGACGCTTGCCTTTGGTACAAAGAGTCTTTGTTTTGCTTGGGATTGCCTTATCCATGCAGTCCTGCAGGTGCTGGTAGAAGGCATTTGTAAGTGATTCAGCGGCTTGTGTACTGTTTTCTGCCGGCTCGGGGGCCTTAAAGTAGACCACACTAGTCTTTAGAAGTGTGAAGTCGGCTTTCGAGAAGTTCCTTACTGTGGTCTTTTTTATTTCAGGTGGGGGTGGGATGAGGACCTCCAGCGAGATTAGTTTGTGATCTGATCTCACCAGTGAGGGGTATACTTCCGGTGTTGAACATTGTGCTCCCATGTTCGTGATGATGAGGTCAAGTATGTTATCTCCTCTTGTGGGGATGGTAACTAGTTGTTCCATGCCATTTGAGTTTATGAATTCCAGGAACTTTTGGGCTAGGGTGTTTGGGCTTGAGTAGTGTTCCCAGTCTATATTAGGGTAATTGAAGTCACCTAGTATGATGGTGTTTGGTGATACATTTATCCCCTCTAGTGTTTTCAGGAAGGCCATGTGAGGTTCCTGAGTTTGTGAGGGTGGCCTGTAACATGCTACAATTTGCAGAGCAGTCTTGCCTATGGTTAATTGCACCTGGATGGTCTCCGATGCATTGTGCGTTGCAACCAGTCTTGAGGTGTGGGTGTCCTTGATGAATATGGATACCCCCCCTACTTTCTTGGTATTGTCCGGATTTTGGGGCCGGAACGCATGATATGAGGTAAAACCTGATAGTGCTGGGGTGCTCTCAGGAGCCTTGAACCAGGTTTCTGTCACAGCACAGACATCGATGTTCTCCATACTGAGAAGGGCCTCGAGTGCGTGCATTTTGAGATTCAGACTTCTGGCATTGAGCAGCATTACCCTTAGTGAACAGCAGTTTCCAAGATGCTGATTCTTATGTGGGTTCTAGAACTGGGATTATTAAGCATTTTGGTGTGACGTAGCCAAGGTTTTCTGGAAAACAATTGTCATTCTGAAATTCCATCTGTATAGAACCCTTCATAGACTGTTTTGCTATTTCCATGCTTAATGTACAGTACTTTATTTTCTCTGCCCTTTGTTTAGAAATTTGTTCTATTTCATTGATTCCTTCCCTTTATCCGTGGGCTACAGACCCTCTTTTTTTATCAAATCCCCACTCCCCAACAGAATATGCCATCTGGTATGTTACACACTATGGTAATGTCAGTCTATTTAGACAAAGCCCATTTATATTGCAGACCCTACATGAAATACCCCAGTCACAAATAACATACAGCTATAAAAAATACATACAGTACATGTAATTATCAGAAACATACAACTGTATTTCATGCTGACATATAGTGATATAAAGTATCTATATTACATTATTGTACGATGAAAATAGCGAATGCTATTTAATTGTACCGATAATATCTAAACCACAAAATATCGAACACACGGAACAGCAAATTTTTTCCCAGGGAAAAAATTCGCTGCTCCGCAAAAAAAAAAAAAAACAGAAAGATAAGTGGGAGCTGACACTCCCCCTACTTAAATATACCAACTCCAAGATCACACCATAGTGGAGGAAATGGCAAAGTCCCGAAGATGGCCCACCGAATTTTTTCCCTGGGAAAAAAATTCGATGTTTCTTGTCTTCTCTATTTTGCCATCTCAACAGTAACAGATCGACTAAATAGCTTTCACTATTTAGTCCATTCGATAATTTGATACGCTAATATAGACCCGATATAAATAACATATATGTATACATCCATGTTTAGATGGTATATATATATATATATATATATATATAGTCCACGGAACAGAGGTACATGCCATCCTCTATGAAGTGTCTATATAAGAATAAAATGGATATACAGGTATGAGTAATAAGAATGATAGATGAATGCTGTAGCATTCATATGCTTAGTACTTAGTGTTCTGCGACACATATTAACTTGGAATAAAAATATGAAATTGTCATAATTCATACAATTTTATTAATCTTGCCCTTTTTTGGCATCATAAAGCTTATTCTATGGTTATGATTAACTGTTAACTCCTTAGTACAAGTACAGCTGATAAACAATTATATGAGTAACAATATGTAACAAAACTGTTTACAAAACAACTTAATGTTTACATAAACAACTAGTATTTACGGTGTAAAAAAATTACCTATAACATAAATTAGCATTACGTATTATGTGTTAACTGTATTTGGTTTATTGCTATTCTGCAGATGTTCTGCTACAGTCGTTTTACCAAGTGTGTCCCCTTACCATCTACTGGTGAAGCATGTGAGTTTTAAGCAGTGCTGCAGTCTTGGCATGCAGATAATTGTTTGATGACATTAGTCTTGTTTATAGTTGTATCATACACTTTTTACCAAGGCATTGCTTTTTTAAGAAGGTCACTGTTTCCTTTTTTTGATAGACTGTAGGAAATTGTATTCATTGCCTCCATTGTTCTTTTTGTCTTGTGTTTTGCTGTCTTCTCCATGTATATAGTCTTTTTCTTTCTTCTACATACAACTGGTAGTCACTGAGTCTTGTTCCCATTATGTGAGTTAATATCACTTACTGCTCTAATGTTTTGAGGGAAAAGGCTAATATCCATAATGTTCTTCTGCGCTGCCCCTTCATTTGTTTTATTTATTTACTTCTGAAGCAGTTAAATCTTTAACTTTATTCCCCAGTTGTAATTCTGAAAGATACAGACCATCATACTAGTTTAAGCCTGTATCATACAAAATAAAATCCTCACTC
Organism: Protopterus annectens; assembly: GCF_019279795.1. Taxonomy (NCBI): domain Eukaryota; kingdom Metazoa; phylum Chordata; order Ceratodontiformes; family Protopteridae; genus Protopterus; species Protopterus annectens. Next base: position 440,834,348 of record NC_056748.1, read on the forward strand.
CCTAGAGAAGATAAATCCCTGAGCTTAGTAACAGTTCTTCAGCCATTAGCTGACCCTATGGAAGTAAAGTAACATAGCCTGACTTATTTCCCAGGCAGACAGCACTTGTGTTATACGCACTGACCTCCACCACTACCACCTCTTCTTACAGTCTCATTCTGTACTGCTTTGTTCCCTTTCCCAGTTAAGACATTTGTCCCTACAAGGACATTAATGTCAGCCTTCCTTCCTTGTAAAGCTACCACTATAGCTGTGAGGAATCACTCCTTTTTCCTTTTCTTACGTGGCTCCAGGTGGGCAGCTTGTCCCCCAGCCACCTGTAAATCTACCCTCTCATCGCTTAAGAATGGAGTCCTTGATAGCAGTGCTACCTGCTGCTGTGGAGTCTTGTGCCAACCTCCAATAAGTCTCCACTTTGGAGTATCCTAGCTTCCTTGTTGGTCTCCATATTTGATACATCTATAGAGCAACTAATTTTTTCCCAAAAACAGCTTAAAAAGTATGATTCAGTACAATATAGGCATGAATATGAGAGTGGGTAAAGGAAAAATCTCAGAGAGCTCAGACTCACAGATGGCACCAAAATTAGTATTCTCAGAAGATTGTACTCAGCATAATGTAAAGAAACAGGTAGTTGCATATTTTGCTTGACAACATTTGCATTTCTCAAGGACTGCTATAAAATGGTTCATATAATTTATACACAGAACTCTAATAATTGCTTTGCTAAATAAGGGTTATTGCCTTCCTTCTTTATACAATCTAGGATACACAAGGAGTTTCATATTTTTCATGCCCTAATGAAAAGTTAAAAATATTTACCTAGTTTCTTAGATAGCCCCATTTAAGACAATACGGGTTATTTGGAGGCATATGCCCTTTTTTATTAGGAACACTTTTAATCAGTGCCATGCAATATAGATTTGTTCTCAATTTAAAATAATGACAACTATAACATCCTTTTTAAATTTGAATAGCATATTGTTTCACATTAACAGTCAAAATCAGCATGATTCTGTAAATTAGTATACCACAAAAGTGATATCTAAGACTACTTTTGCTCATAATACTAATGGACAGCAATCATGGTGCTCATTATGTTCATAATTAGTTACCTGCCACCCTATATTACTACTGTCAGTAATGTAATATTTTGCTTTTCACAAACTTTTGAACTTGAACATATCTATATGACCTCATATATATAAGCTGATGAGATTTTTTTAATCAGATTATAAGTAGGGGGTCTGAAATAAGTTTCTATTTTTGTATTTTAATTGTACATTTAATGCAATACCTGATCCTGTGCTAGCAGTCTACTTATTAGGTATGACCAACTGTCATCTAGTCTTTGCTTGACTTTGTGCACATTCACTGACTAAAATCCAGTTTTGTCAACTCTAAAAGGAAAGTATATCTATTAAAACAAAAAAAAAATACAGAATGAAGGAGTACATTTTTGTTATTCAAACTGGTCATATTTGATTAATGTTGCAATTGAATATTTACCTGCTGCTAGATGCTAACAGATTTAATTCTGAAAAAAAAATGATTTTGAGAGTCACATTATTTTTTTTTATTTTATTTATATATGCAGAAAGCAGGTAGTTAGGCTGGTCTATTGACTGTATTAACCCACGACTCAGGCCAAATTGGAAAGTATTTTTATTAAATCAAAGCATTACATCCAATAAAATACAACATCTGAAAACTTATACCCAGGTATACACCCCACATAACATCATATCAATGAAATTATATCATAATAGACTACTGATGCAGCTAAGATTCTGCACTTAAAAAGATTTCTAAGTCATGTATATACATGTAGAAAGTAATGACAGGTTGGCTATGCTAGAATGCAATTTTGTTACTAATAGAAAATCAAGCAAACAACAGCAACATCTGGCATATAGAATTCAATGCCGTCCTTACAGGGGAATCTAATTTACAGTAATGAAAATTAAATTCCTTTTACTTCAAAATGAAATTATGGGAATTATATCACTGCCAGAGATGGCCTGCACCTGTCCCCCCTGGGATTCCAGATAGTGGCTAAGGCTCTAGCCACCCCTAAAGTGCCTTTTTTAGGCAAGGTTCAAATGACAAATTCACCACAGTAACAGGTGCAAGCAAGCAAAATCTGAGGGTAATGCTATTCAATGCTAGAAGTCTAAACCTCAAAATGCACTCACTCGAGGCACTCCTTAAAATGGAGAACATCAACATCTGTGCAGTGACAGAGACCTGGTTCAAGGCTCCAGAGAGCAACCCTGCATTACCAGGCTATAATTCATACCACACCTTTCGGCCACCTAACCTGGACTGAAACACTAAAGGTGGAGGCGTGTCCATATTCATTAAGGATATCCACACCTTCAGGCTAGTTTCTCAGCATAATGCATCTGAAATTATCCAAGTGCAACTAACTCTGGGCAAGACCACAATCCAAACTGTAGCTTGCTACAGATCCCCCACAATGTCCCAGGATTCCCACTCCTCATGTCTTGATACACTGGAAATATTAGGGTACAACCTAACACCCTAATAATGAGTGATTTCAACTACGCCACCATTAACTGGGAAAACTACTCATGTACCAACTCTTGCGCTCAATGTTTTCTGGAATTCATAACTTCCAATGCCTTGGATCAACTTATCCACACCCCCACCAGGGGTGGCAATATCCTAGACCTGGTCATTACCAACATGGGTAACCGGTGCTCCACACCAGAGATCAATTCCTCATTGGTCAGATCTGACCACAAGCTAATCAACTTAGGCATCCACATCCCTCCCCCAGACCCCATTATGGAAAGCCTCCGTAAAAAATTTCTCCAAAGCCAACTTCACGCTTCTTAAGACAGAAGTGGCAAAGTTCATGACACCCATGCTGACAGACAATAGCGGTATGACTGCTGAATCCTACACAAATGCACTTTATAAGCACTTAGACGAGTGCATGGATTATGCAATCCCTAACAGAACCAAGATGTTATCCTCCAAAAAAAGGAAGCCAATCTGGTGGTCTCCTGCCATAAACAAACTCTACAACAGAAGAAAGAAACTGTTGCAAAAAAGAGTAAAATCCCATGATTGGAGGAACTCCCTGGTCAGCCTCAGTAAGAAGCTGAGATCCCTCATAAAATCGTCCAAAGCTAGTTACAAAAACAAAATTGCCACTGACTCTAAAGACAACCACAAAGCATTCTATAGCTATGTCAAGAATCTCAGTGGCAACACTCAGATCTGCTCTTAGTTACAGCACAATGGCACTAATATACAGAACCAACTGATATTGCCAACATCCTGGCAGATAGGTTCAGTGCTAACTTTACCCCCCTCTCATTCCCTAAAGGGCCCATCTCTATACCGGAAGAATGCAAAGTTCCTGTAATCACAGCTGCACAGGTAAAAAACACATTCTCCAAAGCCAAGAACACAGCATCCATGGGACCTGACAACATCCCAGGCTGCGTTCTACATGAACTACAGAACAAACTGGCTCCCCACCTAAGTACCATGTTCAATCATAGCCTCACCTCAGGCTATGTGCCCATTGAATGGTGCACAGTGACAGTTATCCCACTCCACAAAGGGGGAGCCACCACGGACCCTAGAAACTACTGCCCCATTAGCCTGATGAGCCTGGTCTGCATGGCTATGGAACGTATCATCATGGAACTTATAAACAATGACATTGGTAATCTCTAAACTCTGGACCCCACCCAGTTCGGGTTTGTAAAAGGCATATCATGTCTCCTATACCTAATAGACTTCTTTGAAGTGGTCACCAAAGCCATAGATGAGGGTAAGGTGGTTCACACAGCCTATATAGATCTCGACAAGGCTTTTGACACCATCCTCCACTCTGGAATTATAGATAAACTCTCTAAACTAGGTATAAATCCCTATGTCACAAGATGGGTTGTCAACTGTCTAACTGACAGAACCCGCACTGTGAAAGTAGCAGACTCCAAATCCAACTTCAGACCAGTGACAAGTGGAGTACCACAGGGTTCAGTCCTGGGTCCTCTCCTGTTTGATATTTACTTCTCTGAAGTACAGACTAACACAGAAGGTCTTTGGATAATGAAGTTCACAGATGACTGCAAACTAGGAGCCATAATCAAAACTCCAAAAGATGTGGGCATTCTACAAAAGGGCCTCGCTGAGGCAGATGCTTCATGTCAAAGCCATGGCCTCAAGCTCAATGCCAAAAAGTGCATTGTCATTTTTTTTGGTAAAAACTCTGTACCCATGAACTACCACATAGGTGGTAGTCTACTTAACACCAAAAGTGTGATAAGAGAACTTGGGACACAGGTGGACAGTAGTCTCTCCTTTGATAATCATATTGCCACAGTAGTCAGGAAATCTTTCTATGTGGCACACCTCATCACAAAAGGTTTCTCATCCAGGAAAAAAGAGGTCATTGTTCCTTTCTACTCATCACTCATTAGACCCATTATAGAGTACAATGCCCCTTTTGGTATGTACCTCACAAGACATATACAATAACTGAAAAGGCTATGGAAATACCTCACAAAGAGGATTACCGGCCTCAAACAGATACCCTACACAGACCATCTCAAAAAAATGCAGCTTTACTCTGTCGCATATCACCTACTCAGAGGCAATCTCTGCCTAACATACAAAGCTATGTCAAACCCAGAGCTTTTGGACATGCTCCACTTAAAGATATCCCAATCCCTCTGAGCTACACACTCTAGGGACCTAAACCTTGTCACCACAATAAACAGAACATGGATAGATTCCTGTCCCAGAGACTTCCCATACTCTGGAACAAACTACCTATCTATATCAAACAAAGCTCCTCATTAGCACTCTTCAAGAAAAATCTTGATGATTGGATGGGAGATAGGAAATTCACCTCAGGGATCACTTCTGTGGCTCTGCTCGACAGTGGCACAGTAAAATAATTTTCTTGGGTGGCGAAATCCAGGGTACCTTTTGGCTAGGCTTATATAGGCCCTAGGGCCAATAGCCTAGTACGTACCTATGAACCTATGAACCTATGATCTGCTTATAATTTCTGCTCATTACCATGACACAGATTTTAGTGTCTCCATATACAAGCAAAATGCAGCAAAACACTGAATAAAGTGAACTGACATGTTTTTCATGTAGTAAATAAAAAATAAAATTTTTAGCTGCAATGCTAAGTTCCATGATATAGTATAATTTTCCATTGCTTAGATAGTGAAAACTTTGGTATTTTATTTTATTTTCCTGAAAAAATAAAAAATACAAAAAATTGTTCTCACTTGTTAATGATATACATAATTTATAATGCGTCTGATGTAGATTTACTTCCACATGTCTTGCTCTATACAGTCTGCCAGAGGAGACACACACACACACACACACACACACACACACACACACACACACACACACACACACACACACACACACACACACACACACACACACACACACACGCACACATGCAGACACACTCACACACACCATGTGTACCTATAAGCAAAGTGGAATTGGAATATTACAAGTTCAAAAACCACATGATTTTGGGATGTGGAAAACAAACTATAGTACCAAGCAATAAGTGGTATAGATTAAGAAGGGCATGGATATCATGTCGAGTCCAGTTAAATTATGAAACTGACTTTCCAGTAAATGTTGTTGTTGTTTGTCTGGCATAATATTATTAATTTGATTTCAAAACAGTCTTTATGAAATACAGCTCTCTTCTTATGACCACAGTCTGTAAGGGCTCTGCTTTTTGACTTTGTATTATTATGATGACTGAAGCAAATGTAAACCACCATACCCTTCTAGGCATTATTATTGATAGAAGCTTCATGACAAGCATGCTGACTGTATACTAAAATATTCATTTTTTAATACATTTAATATTAAAACAGTCAATTAAATGTCTACACTAGACAAGCAATAGCTTTGGTCTGAAAATATTTGGTATTAAAGAAGTGTAATTTAAGAAATATATAAATTTATGGTTTGCCATCAGATTCATAAATTCAACGATGTTGAATCCCAAAATAATGTAAACAAGAGGTCATAAGATGAGAATGCCAAAGACCACTTGAGTAAACTATGTCAAACATTGAATCTCCTGATCTGCATGAACACAGGACTAACTGATACAAAGGGTCCAGAAGGGCTGTAAGTCTAGCTGTTGGCTCATGTTTTCTTGTCTTGCAACCTTCTGGTTAAGGATTTTGGGATGCAAAATTGCCATGATCAAAAATCTGATAGTAAACCTAATTTTACTACAAGTAATTATTAATTTGAAAACCAGTTGATTGGATCCTAATGCATAAATGTCTTGCTCTCCACTATTGATTGCACCTTCTGCTATAGTTCATACAGTTCTTATCTAAGTTGTTGAAGTCATTTTCTCCATACTGATGTTGATGCTGTTTTCCCCATGCTGCTATGGTTAAAGCTCCTTTCCCCATGCTGCTGCTGCTGAAGTTGTTCTTTCCATGCTGCTGGTGCTGAAGGTGTTTTCTCCACAATGCTGTTGTTGAAGTTTTCTCCATGCTGCTGCTGCTTAAGTTGTTTTCCCCATGCTGCTGCTGCTGAAGCTGTTTTCCCCACACTGCTGTTGTTGAAGCTGTTTTCCCCATGCTGCTGCTGCTGAAGCTGTTTTCCCCACACTGCTGTTCTTGAAGCTGTTTTCTCCATGCTGCTGCTGCTGAAGCTGTTGTCCCCACACTGCTGTTGTTGAAGCTGGTTTCCCCATGCTGTTGTTGTTGAAACTGTTTTCCCCATGCTGCTGCAGTTGAAGCTATTTTCCCCATGCTGCTGCTGAAGCTGTTTTCCCCATGCTGCTGTTGTTGAAGCTGTTTTCCCCACACTGCTGTTGTTGAAGCTGTTTTCCCCACACTGCTGTTGTGGAAGCAGTTTTCCCAACACTGCTGTTGTGGAAGCTGTTTTCCCCACACTGCTGTTGTTGAAAGCTTTCTCCACACTGCTGCTGAAGATATTTTTCCCCGTGCTGCTGCTGCTGAAGCTGTTTTTGCCACACTGCTGCTGCTGAAGCTATTTTCCCCACACTGCTATTGTTGAAGCTGTTTTCCCCATGCTGCTGCTGCTGAAGCTGTTTTCCCACACTGCTGTTGTTGAAGCTGTTTTCCCCACACTGCTGCTGCTGAAGCTGTTTTCCCCACACTGCTGTTGTTGAAGCTGTTTTCCCCATGCTGCTGTTGTTGAAGCTGTTTTCCCCATGCTGCTGTTGTTGAAGCTGTTTTCCCCATACTGCTGCGGTTGAAGCTGTTTTCCCCATGATGATGTTGCTGCTGC
>NC_056748.1:440842158-440874658 GCF_019279795.1 Protopterus annectens
ATTTTTTGACTTTTTTCGGGGCGGCCGGGGAATTTCTGTTTTACCCCAGCATAGGCCTTTGGCTATACCTCCTGTTTTGGATGTAGTGGAAGATGTTTTTACAGAGGCTTCTCTTAATCCTGATTCTTTGCCTCCTGCTCCTGTTAAGCCGGATAGGTATTACAGGGTGCCTGAAGTTCATAAATATCTTTTAAGAGAGTCCTAGGGCAGACCCAGAAACTGTTAGCCAGGGGCCTAAGGGTGTTAAAGGCTTCTGTTGTTAAGAATCCGTTCCTACAGACAAGGAGGCTAGGGCCTTGGATAGATGGGGAAAAGTTTATACTTCTTCCACTCTTGGTATGAGGGCTCTGAATTGCCAGTTTCACATGTTGACATACCAAACTATCTCCTTTCACAATTGAAGTCTAAGGTTGATGCTCTGGCAGTAGGTATTGATTGTAAAGAGTTGCAAGATTTAGTACATGTTTCTGAACAGGTGGGTAAGCATTCTTTGCAATGTGGTTTTGATGCTGTACAGGCCTCGTCTAGGGTGGCTGCCACTGGGACTGTTCTTCGCAGGCACGCCTGGCTGAGGGATCAGAATTTGTCTGAACATGTTAAAACAAGGATTTTAGATGCTCCTTTACAATCTGGCGTGTTGTTTGGTCCTCCTGTTGAGACAGTCTTGAAGAAAATGCAAGACAAGCCCAAGTCTATCCACTCTGTTAAAGATTTTTGCAGGTCCAGCCTCCAAAGTTTAGTAGAAATTGGCCTACTAAGGGGTGGGCGTATCCTTCTTATGATTCCCAGTCTAGGGTAGATCTAGGCAGAGGTAAGGCAGAGCTCAGGGCTCTTTCAGGCCTAGAACAGGAAGTTCTCCTGCACAAGCTTGGTGAGGGCAGGGGTCAGTCCTTCGTAAGCAGACCCAATGACCTACCTTTTCAGCTGCCAGAGCCTGCTCGTCTGGCAGCACCTTTGGGAGGAAGGTTGGCACTTTTCAAGAAAATTGGAGTTTAATTACCCAGGACAGATGGGTATTGGATATCATACACCACGGCTACAGGTTTTATTTCCATACCTTGCCTCCTTTCACAGGCATGCCAGGCGTTCCTCCTCAACAAAGAATAGAGGCTCACAAACAGGTTTCTCTGTTGCTCCAACTAGGGGCCATACAGCGGTCCCTCTGCCAGAAGTGGGCCTAGGATTTTATTCTCGCCTGTTCCTAGTACCAAGAAGGGGAACATGGAGACCAATTTTGGATTTATCTATCCTCAACACTTATCTGGACATTCCCAAGTTCAAAATGTTGACGTTGCAGCAGCTTTTACCTCTGCTGGGCAAAGATCATTGGATGGTAACTTTGGATCTCAAGGAGGCTTACCTTCATGTTCCTATCAGACTCAGTTGCAGGAAGTATCTGCGTTTTCGAGCTGGGACTTCTCACTATCAGTTCTCTGCATTGCCCTTTGGCTTATCTACTGCGCCCAGAGTGTTCACAGTTCTGGCTCCAGTGATAGCTTTCTTCAGACTAAAAGAATACAGATCTATCCTTATTTGGACGACTGCCTAATTCTGGCTCAAGGAAGGAAGAGCTTCTTCATCATTTAGAATATGTGATAGCAGTGCTAAGATGCCTAGGGTATTCTGTGAACGAAATAAAGTCGATCTAGTACCCTCTCAAGACATGTGCTTTCTGGGTGTGAGACTGAATACAGCAGCAGATGGCCTTTTTAACCCGGACAAACAAGAGTCTATCCCTTTACTTCCATCAACTATCTCATCAGTCCGGGCTGACTGCAAAGACAGTCCTTCAAGCCTTAGGGTTCATGGCATCTTGTATTCTGGTGCTTCCCAATGCCAAACTGCATATGAGGAAGCTACAATGGTATCTCAAAAATGTATGGACACAGCACTGCCAGGATCTGGACACTGTCATTCAAATAATACCTTGCATTCAGAAGGAATTTTTGTGGTGGGCTCAGGAATGTCACCTAAACAAGGGACTCTCTGTGACCCGGCCAGAGGCAAGTCAAATTTTAACGACGGATGCCTCAGACAAAGCTTGGGGAGCTCATCTAAATGGAAAGTGGATACAAAACAAGTGGCCTGTCAGACTACAACATCTACATATCAACATGAAGGAGATGTTAGCAGTCCAGTTGCATTAATAGCTTTCAAGGAATTCCTTCTTCCAGGACAGGTGTTGATTCTAACAGACAACACAACTGTCATGTGGTACATCAACAAGCAAGGGGGCATTCTTATCCTCTATGCAGGCAAGCAATGATTTTGTGGGAGACTGCTCTCAGTTTACAGCTCAATCTTCAGGCAAGGTTTCTGCCAGGAGCACAGAACTCCTTAGCAGATGTGTTGAGCAGGCAATTATGGATCCCCACGAGTGGAAATTGGATCCTCATGTATTTCAGAAATTGACAGTGTCATGGGGAACTCCAGACATAGATCTGTTCGCTTCTCCACTAAACCATCAGCTGCCAAAGTTTTGCACAAAAAGGTTTCATCCCACAGCTTGGAGAGTGGATGCTCTTTCTTTCAATTGGAGCAATCTTCATGTGTATGCCTTTCCACCTCTGCCTCTCCTCACAAAGGTACTTCTGAAAGTCAGACAGGACAAGCCAAGGATGATTTTAATAGCTCCAGATTGGCCTCGACAGCACTGGTACCCATTACTAAGAAGTCTAGTGCGGAAGCCTCCATGGCCTTTGCCTTGATTCCACACCTGTTGTCACAGGAGGACAGCCATTTGCTCAATGTCAAGCTTCACTCTCTGCACCTAACAGCCTGGCATATTCTGTTTTGAACAATAATGGGCCTCCACTTCCTCAGCAAGTTTTGAATGTTATTTTGGAAGCTAGGAGGCCTAGTACAAGGAAAGTGTACGCAGACAAATGGAAGAGATTTTTGTTTTGGAGTGCAGCAAAAGATTTTGATGTTTCTGAGCCTAATTTGTGTGTGGCTCTTCAATATCTTACTGAGTTACTAGACAAAGGTTTGTCTTTCTCTTCTATTAAAGTTCATGCTGCAGCAATTTCAGCTCACTATGATTGCAACCGCCATTGTTTTCTCATCCTTTGTTCAAGCAGTTTCTTAGAGGCGAAGAATATAAGACCCCACGAAGAGCTCCTACTCCTGCTTGGGATCTCAATTTTGTGTTGGAGAAACTCACTCTACAACCTTTTGAGCCTGCAGCTACTGCTGAGTTGAAATATTTATCTTGGAAGACTGCTTTTTGTTGGCCATTACCTCTGCAAGACGGGTTTCTGAATTACAGGCCCTTATGGCAGTTGAGCCTTTCTTGATTTTCCATAAGGATAGGGTATCATTACGTACTAATCCTTCCTTTATGCCTAAGGTGGTTTCTAGTGTGGCTTTAAACCAGACTATTCATTTGCCTACTTTTTATGCAAACCCCCAGAATAAGGGGAAAAGATTTTGCACACTTTGGATGTACACAGGCAGTTCGTTATTATTTGACAGAACTAAAGGGTTCAGGCAGTCTCAGCAGTTGTTTGTTTCTTTTGCTTTGAATTCTCAGGGCAAGCCTGTGTCAAAACAAACTATTTCTAAGTGGATTGGGTTTTGCACTGCTTTCTGTTATTCCCATCATGGCAAGGAGGTTCCAGCTGGGATTAGGCCTCATTCCACTAGGGCTACTGCCACTTCAACTGCTTTTTGAGGGAGTGGCAACCAAGGATATTTTGGAGGCAGCTACTTGGAGTTCTGTGCATACTTTCTCTAGGCATTATCACCTGCCACTTTACTCTAAGTCCAGGGCTGGTTTTGCCACTGCGGTTTTGCAGGGCATTTTGGCAGCTCCTGCTTCCTTATAGTTAGCCATCCTCCCTTACCTCAGCTTTGGGATTCTACCCAAGTGTCAGGACTGCAGCAATGTGAGATGAAGAACATAGTACAGTTTTGTACCTACCATAAATGTAGATGTTCGAAGATCCACATTGCTGCAGTCAATCTCCCTCCCTCCTTCCCCTCTGTAGTTGGAGGTGGTTGTGTGGGTTGGTTGTACTTATTGTGTATATTGTATATATATTGTACATATAGTTAGTGCAAGGGTGGTTGGTTGTTTGTTTGCTGTCTTTTGGTTTTGACCTTTATTTTTAAGGTCTTCTGACATCTGGGGCAAGAAAAGACTGAGGATATGACGCCGGTCATGCGCATTTGTACCCTGACGTCCTGGCGTCAGTTAAATGCGCCATGACCCGGCGATTTATACTTTCTCACTGGGCCGACGACCGTGGACAGCGGACTACCCAAGTGTCAGGACTGCAGCAATGTGGATCTTCGAACATCTACATTTATGGTAGGTACAAAACTGTACTTTCATGCTGGGTTCCCCATGCTACTGCTGCTGAGGATGTTTTCCCCACAGTGCTGCTAAGGAAGCTGATTTTCCCATGCTGCTGCTGTTGAAGCTGTTTTCTCCATGATGATGATGCTGCTGCTGCTGAAGCTGTTTTCACCATGCTGCTGATACTGATGTTGTTTTCCCCAGGCTGCTGCTGCTGCTACTGCTGCTGAAGCTGTTTCCCCATGCTGCTGCTGATGCTGAAGCTGTTTTACCCATACTGCTGCAGTTAAAGCTGTTTTCCCCATGCTCCTACTGCTGAAGCTGTCTTCCCCATGCTGCAGTTGCAGAATCCATTTTCCCATGCTGCTGCTGCTATTAAAGTCATTTCCCCCATGCTGCTGCTGCTGTTGATTTTGCTTTCTCCATGCTACTACTGCTAAGGATGTTTTCCCACACTGCTGCTGCTGCTGCTGAAGTTGATTTCCCCACACTGCTGTTGTTGAAGCTGTTTTCCCCTTGATGTTGCTGCTGCTGTTGTTGCAGTTTTCCCTACACTGCTGCTGTTTAAGCTTTTTTCCACATGCTGCTGCCACTGAAGCAGTTTTCCACACAATGCTGCTGAAGCTGTTTTCCTCACACTGCTGTCACTGAAACAGTTTTCTCCATGCTGGTGCTGTTGAAGCCATTCTCCTCATACTGCTGATGCTGTTAAAGCTGTTTTCCTCATGTTGCTGCTGTTGAAGCCATTTTTCTGACACTGCCATTGTTGAAGCCATTTTCCCCCATGCTGCCACTGCTGAAACCTTTTTCCCCATGCTGTGGCTGCTGAAACTGTTTTCTCCATGCTTCTGCTGCTGAAGTTGTTTTCCCACACTGCTGTTGTTGAAGCTTTTTTCCCCACACTGATGTTGTTGAAGCTGTTTTCCCCATGCTGCTGTTGTTGAAGCTGTTTTCCCCACACTGCTGTTGTTGAAGCTATTTTCCTCATGCTGCTGTTGTTGAAACTGTTTTCCTATGCTGCTCCTGATGAAGCTGTTTTCCTTATGCTGCTGCTGCTGATGCTGTTTCCCCCATGCTGCTGCTGCAGAAGTGGTTTTCCCCATGCAACTGCTGCTGAAGTGTTTTTTTCCATGCTACTGCTACTGCTGATGTTTCCTCACACTGCTGCTACCACAGCTATTTTCCCCACACTGCTGTTGTTGAAGCTGTTTTCCCCATGCTGCTGCTGAAGTTATTTTCCCCATGCTGCTGCTGAAGCTGTTTTCCCCACACTGCTGCTGCTGAAGCTGTTTTCCCCACACTGCTGCTGCTGAAGCTGTTTTCCCACACTGCTGTTGCTGAAGCTGTTTTCTCCACACTGCTGTTGTTGAAGCTGTTTTCTCCATGTTGCTGCTGCTGAAGCTGTTTTCCCCATGCTGCTGCTGAAGCTGTTTTCCCCACACTGCTCTTGCTGAAGCTGTTTTCTCCACACTGCTGTTGTTGAAGCTGTTTTCCCCATGCTGCTACTACTGAAGGTATTTTCCCCATACTGCTGCTGCTAAAGCTGTTTTCCCCATGCTGCTACTGTTGATGCTGTTTTCCCTACACTGCTGTTGTTGAAGCTGTTTTCCACAGCTGCTGCTGCTGCTGTTGAAGACATTTTCCCATGCTGCTGCTCTTGAAGCTGTTTTCCCTGTGCTGCTGCTGTTGACATTAGTTTCCCCCTGCTGTTGTAGCTGAAACTGTTTTCCCCATGCTGCTGCTGAAGTTGCTTTCCCCATGCTCCTTCTACTGCTGAAGTCATTTTTCCCATGCTGCTGCTGTTGAAGCCATTCTTCCCAGGATGCTGCTGCTAAAGTCATTCTTCCTATGCTGCTGCTGAAGAAATTGCTTTCCCCACACTTTTGCTGTTGAAGGTGTTTTCACCATGCTGCTATTGTTGAAGCTGTTTTCTCCAAGCTGTTGCTGCTGCTAAAACCCTTTCCCCACACTGCTCTTGCTGAAGCTGTTTTCCCAACACTGCTGTGGTTGAAGCTGTTTTCCCCATGCTGCTGTTGTTGAAGCTGTTTTCCCCACAGTATTGCTGCTGAAGCTGTTTTACCCATGCTGCTGCTGTTGAAGCTGTTTCCACATGATGCTGCTGCTGAAACTGTTTTCTCTATGCTGCTGCTGTTGAAGCTGTTTTCCCAATGATACTGTTGCTGTTGAACCTGTTTTCCCCATGCTGCTATTGATGTTAAAGCTGTTTTCCCCCATGCTGCTGCTGCTGTTCATGCTGGGTTCCCCATGTTACTACTGCTGAGAATGCTTTCCCCACTGTGCTGCTACTGAAGCAGATTTTCCCATACTGCTGCTGTTGATACTGGTTTCCCCACATTGCTGTTGTTGAAGCTGTTTTCCCCATGCTGCTGCTGAAGCAGTTTTCCACACAATGCTGCTGAAGCTGTTTTCCTCACAGTGCTATCACTGAAACTGTTTTCTCCATGCTGGTGCTGTTGAAGCCATTCTCCCCATGCTGCTGCTGTTGAAGCTGTTTTCCTCATGTTGCTGCTGTTGAAGCCATTTTTCTGACACTGCCATTGTTGAAGCTGTTTTCCCCATGCTGCTGCTGTTGATGTTATTTTTCCCATGCTGCTGCTTTTGAAGCTGCTTTCCCCATGCTGCTTCTATGCTGCTGCAGATGTTGAAGCTGATTTCCCCAAACTGCTGCTGTTGAAGCTGTTTTCTCCATGCTGCCACTGCTGCTGCTGAAGCTATTTTCTCTGTGCTGCTGCTGTTGAAGCTGTTTTCCCCATGCTGCTGCTTTTGAAGCTGTTTTCTCCATGCTGCAGCCTTTGAAGCTGCTTTCCCCATGCTGCTTCCATGTTCATGCTGCTGTTGAAACTGTTTTCTCCACAATGCTACTGTTAAAGCTGTTTTTCCCACACTGCTGCTGTTAAAGCTGTTTTCCCCACACTGCTTCTTCTGAACCTGTTTTCCCAATGCTGCTACTGCTGAAGCTGTTTTCCCCATGGTGCTGCTGCTGAAGCTGTTTTTCCATGCTGCTGCTGCTGTAGCTGTTTTTTCCATGCTGCTGCTGCTGTTGATGCTATTTTTTCTGTGCTTCTGATGTTGAAACTGTTATTCCCATCTTGCTTCTGCTGTTGAAGCTGTTTTTCCCACACTGCTGGTGCTGAAGCCATTTTCACCATACTGTTGCTACTGAAGCTGTTTTCCACAGCTGCTGCTGCTGCTGTTGAAGACATTTTCCCATGCTGCTGCTCTTGAAGCTGTTTTCCCTGTGCTGCTGCTGTTGACATTAGTTTCCCCATGCTGCTGCTGAAGTTGCTTTCCCCATGCTCCTTCTACTGCTGAAGTCATTTTTCCCATGCTGCTGCTGTTGAAGCCATTCTTCCCAGGATGCTGCTGCTGAAGTCATTCTTCCTATGCTGCTGCTGAAGAAATTGCTTTGCCCACACTTTTGCTGTTGAAGGTGTTTTCACCATGCTGCTATTGTTGAAGCTGTTTTCTCCATGTTGTTGCTGCTGCTAAAACCCTTTCCCCATGCTGCTACTGTTGATGCTGTTTTCCCTATGCTTCTGCTGTTAAAGCTGTTTTCCCCATGCTGCTGCTGTTGAACTGGGTTTCCTCATGCTGCTCCTGTTGCTGAAGCTGTTTTCTCCATGCTGCTACTGCTGAAGCTGTTTTCTCCATGATCCTGTTGCTGAAGCTGTTCTCTCCATGCTGTTGCTGCTGCTAAAACTGTTTTCCTCATGCTGCTACTGTTGATGATTTTTTCCCATTGCTGCTGCTGTTGAAGTTGGTTTCCTCATGCTGCTCCTGCTGTTGAAGCTGTTTGCTCCATGCTGCTACTGCTGAAGCTGTTTTCTCCATGCTGCTGTTTTTGAAGCTGTTTTCTCCATGCTGTTGCTGCTGCTAAAACCGTTTTCCCCATGATGGTACTGTTGATGCTGTTTTCCCTATGCTTCTGCTGTTGAAGCTGTTTTCCCCATGCTGCTGCTGTTGAACTGGGTTTCCTCATGCTGCTCCTGCTGCTGAAGCTGTTTTCTGTGTGCTGCTGTTCAAGCCATTTTCCCCATACTGTTGCTGCTGGCAATCTTGATGCTGTTTTACCCATGCTGCTGCTGTTGAAGTCATTTTCCCCATGCTACTGCTGCTGCTCTTGAAGCCATTTTCCCCATGTTACTGCTGCCAAACCTGTTTTCCCTGCACAGCTGCTGTTGAAGCTGTTTCCTCCATGATGCTGTTGCTGAAGCTGTTTTCCCCATCTGCTGTTGCTGAAGGTGTCTTCCCCATGCTGCTGCTCTTGAAGCTGTTCTCCACCTGCTGCTGCAGTTGAAGCTGTCTTCCCCATCTTGCTGCTCTTGAAGCTGTTCTCCCCACATTGCTGCTGCTCAAGCCATTTTTGTCATGTTGCTGCCGCTAAAGCTATTTTCCTCATGCTGTTTCTGCTGAAGCTGTCATCCCCATGCAGCTGCTGTTGATGCTGTTTCCTCCATCTTGCTGCTATTCAAGCTATCTTCCCTATGCTGCTGTTCCTGATGAAGCTGTTTCCTCATGCTATTGCTGAAGCTATTTTCCCCAAGCTGCTGCTGAAGCCAATTTTCCCCATGCTGCTATGATTTCAGCTTTCCCCACACTACTGCTGTTGAAGCTGTTCTCCCCATGCTGCTGCTGTTGAAGCTGTTCCTCCATGCTGATGATGTTGAACCTGTATTCCCTGTGCTGCTACTGCTGCTAAAGCTGTTTCCCCATGCTGCTGCTGATGCTGAAGCTGTTTTCCTCATGCCATTGCTGCTGAAGCTGTTTTCCTGTGCTGCTGATTCTGAAGCTGTTCTCCCCATACTGTTGCTGTTGAAGCCATTTCCCCATGTTACTGCTGTTGAGGCCATTCTTCCAATGATGCTGCTGTTCATAGGTGGTAACTAGGCTTGCAGTCCAGGGGGCCACTGAGTAGCCCAGTTGCCCAAAAGCACTGTCAGTTTAAGTGTCTTGCTCAAGGTCACACATTAGGCAAATGAGGGTTGTGGAAAACAAACTGTACCACAGAAACTACAGCTCAAAGCCTTACCCTCTGGGCCAACTGCCAGACTAAAAAGCAGCCCATTTCCATACTGGGAGTTGAATTCAGGGCACTTGAGTGAAGACCAGGAATCTTAACTGCTAGACCATATGTTAAAGATATTCTCCCAATGGTGCTGCTGCTGTTGTTGAAGCTATTTTCCCCACACTGCCACTGTTGAAGCCATTTTTCCCACGTTGCCACTGTTTTTCTCCATGCTACCATTGCTGAAGCCTTTTTCCCCATGCTGCTGCTGAAGCTGTTTTCCAATGATACTGTTGCTGTTGACCCTGTTTCCCACATGCTGCTGCTGATGTTAAAGCTGCTTTCCCCATGCTGCTGCTGCTGAAGTGGTTTTCCTCATATTGCTGCTGCTGTTCATGCTAGGTCCCCCATGCTACTGCTGCTGAGGATGGTTTCCCCCACAGTGCTGCTAAGGAAGCTGATTTTACAATTCTGCTGTTGTTGAAGCTGTTTTCTCCATCATGATGATGCTGCTGCTGCTGAAACTGTTTTCACCATGCTCCTGATACTGATGTTGTTTTCCCCAGGCTGCTGCTGCTGCTGAAGCTGTTTCCCCATGCTGCTGCTGATTCTGAAGCTGTTTTACCCATACTGCTGCAGTTGAAGCTGTTTTCCCCATGCTCCTACTGCTGAAGCTGTCTTCCCCATGCTGCAGTTGCAGAATCCATTTTTCCCATGCTGCTGCTGTTAAAGTCATTTCCTCCCATGCTGCTGCTGCTGTTGATTTTGTTTTCTCCATGCTACTACTGCTAAGGAAGTTTTCCCACACTGCTGCTGCTGCTGCTGAAGCTGATTTCCCCACATTGCTGTTGTTGAAGCTGTTTTCCCCATGCTGCTGCTGTCATTGCAGTTTTCCCTACATTGCTGCTGTTTAAGCTGTTTTCCACATATTGCTGCCACTGTAGCAGTTTACCACACAATGATGCTGAGGCTGTTTTCCTCACACTGCTGTCAGTAAAACTGTATTCTCCATGCTGGTGCTGATGAAGCCATTCTCCCAAAGTGGCTGCTGCTATTGAAGCTGTTTTCTTCATGTTGCTGCTATTGAAGCCATTTTTCTGACACTGCCAGTGTTGAAGCTATTTTCCCCATGATACTGCTGTTGAAGCTGATTTCCCCACACTGCTGCTGTAGCTGTTTTCCCAATACTGCTGCTGCTGAAACTTTTTTCACCACACTGCTGTTGTTGAAGCTGTTTCCCCATGCTGCTGCTGCTGAAGCTGTTTTCCCCACACTGCTGCTGCTGAAGCTGTTCTCCCTGTGCTGCTGCTGCTGAAGCTTTTTCCCCATGCTGCTGAAGCTGAAGCTGTTTTCCTCATGCTGCTGCTGCTGAAGCTGTTTTCCCCATGCTGTTGCTGCTGTTGGTGCTGTTTTCCCTGTGCTGCTGATGCTCAAGCTATTCACTTCATGCTGTTGCTGCTGAAGCCATTTTCTCATGCTGCTGTTGTTGTTGATGCCATTTCCCCATACTGTTGCTGTTGAAGCCATTTCCCCATGTTACTGCTGTTGAGGCCATTCTTCCAATGATGCTGCTGTTCATACACGGTAACTAGGCTTGCAGTCCAGGGGGCCATGAGCAGCCTAGCCCAAATTACCAGTTATCCAAAAGCACTGTCAGTTTGAGTGTCTTACTCAAGGTCACACAGTAGGCAAATGAGGGCTGTGGTTAACAAACTCTGTACCACAGAAACTACAGCTCACAGCCTTAACCCTCTGGGACAACTGCCAGACTAAAAAGCATTCAATCTCCATGCCGGGAGTTGAATTTGGGGCACTTGAGTATAAACCAGGAATCTTAACTGCTAGACCATATGTTGAAGCTGTTCTCCCAATAGTGCTGCAGCTGTTGTTGAGGCTATTTTCCCCACACTGCCACTGTTGAAGCCATTTTTCCCACGTTGCCATTGTTGAAGCCATTTTCCCCATGCTGCCACTGCTGAAGCCTTTTTCCCTATGCTGTGGCTGCTGAAGCTGTTTTCTCCAAGCTGCTGCTGCTGAAGCTGTTTTCCCACACTGCTGTTGTTGAAGCTGTTTTCCCCACACTGCTGTTGTTGAAGCTGTTTTTACCATGCTGCTGCTGCTGCTGAAGCTGTTTTCCCACACTGCTTTTGTTGAAGCTGTTTTCCCCACACTGCTGTTGTTGAAGTTGTTTTCCTATGCTGCTGCTGATGAAGCTCTTTTCCTTATGCTGCTGCTGCTGAAGCTGTTTTCCCCATGCTGCTGCTGAAGTGGTTTTCCCCATGCTACTGCTGCTGAAGTGTTTTTTTTCCCATGCTACTGCTACTGCTGATGTTTCCTCACACTGCTGCTACCGCAGCTATTTTCTCATCACTGTTGTTGTTGAAGCTGTTTTCCCCATGCTGCTGCTGAAGCTATTTTCCCCATGCTGCTGCTGAAGCTGTTTTCCCCACACTGCTGCTGCTGAAGCTGTTTTCCCCACACTGCTGTTGTTGAAGCTGTTTTCCCCACACTGCTGTTGTTGAAGCTGTTTTCCCCATGCTGCTGCTGCTGAAGCTGTTTTCCCCATGCTGCTGCTGAAGCTGTTTTCCCCACACTGCTGTTGCTGAAGCTGTTTTCCCCATGCTGCTGTTGTTGAAGCTGTTTTCCCCATGCTGCTGCTGAAGCTATTTTCCCCATGCTGCTGCTGCTGAAGCTGTTTTCCCCACACTGCTGCTGAAGCTGTTTTCCCCATGCTGCTGCTGCTGAAGCTGTTTTCCCATGCTGCTGCTACTGTTGCAGCTGTTTCCTCATGATGCTGCTGCTGAAACTGTTTTCTCTATGCTGCTGCTGTTGAAGCTGTTTTCCCAATGATACTGTTGCTGTTGACCCTGTTTTCCACATGCTGCTGCTGATGTTAAAGCTGTTTTCCCCATGCTGCTGCTGCTGTTCATGCTGGGTTCCCCATGTTACTGCTGCTGAGAATGTTTTCCCCACTGTGCTGCTACTGAAGCAGATTTTCCCATGCTGCTGCAGTTGAAGCTGTTTTCTCCATGATGCTGCTGCTGCTGAAGCTGTTTTCACCACTCTGCTGATACTGATGTTGTTTTCCCCAGGCTGCTGCTTCTGCTGCTGCTGCTGAAATTTTTTTCCCCGCAGTGCTGCTACTGAAGCAAATTTTCCCATGCAGCTGCTGTTGATACTGTTTTCCCCACATTGCTGTTGTTGAAGCTGTTTTCCCCATGCTGCTGCTGTTGTTGCAGTTTTCCCTACACTGATGCTGTTTAAGCTTTTTTCCACATGCTGCTGCTGTTGAAGCAGTTTTCCACACAATGCTGCTGAAGCTGTTTTCCTCACACTGCTGTCACTGAAACTGTTTTCTTCATGATGGTGCATTTGAAGCCATTCTCCCTATGCTGCTGTTGAAGCTGTTTTCTTCATGTTGCTGCTGTTGAAGCCATTTTTCTGACACTGCCAGTGCTGAAGCTGTTTTCCCCATGCTGCTGCTGTTGATGTTGTTTTTCCCATGCTGTTGCTTTTGAAGCTGCTTTCCCCATGCTGCTTCTATGCTGCTGCTGATGTTGAAGCTGATTTCCCCAAACTGCTGCTGTTGAAGCTGTTTTCTCCATGCTGCCACTGCTGCTGCTGAAGCTATTTTCTCTGTGCTGCTGCTGTTGAAACTGTTTTCACCATGCTGCTGCTTTTGAAGCTGTTTTCTCCATGCTGCTGCCTTTGAAGCTGCTTTCCCCATGCTGCTTCCATGCTGCTGCTGCTGTTAAAGCTGTTTTCTCCACACTGCTACTGTTAAAGCTGTTTTCCCCACACTGCTGCTGTTAAAGCTGTTTTCCCCACACTGCTGCAACTGAAGCTGTTTTCCCCATGTTGCTGCTGTTGAAGCTGTTTTCTCCATGTTGCTGCTGCTGAAGCTGTTTTTTCCATGCTGCTACTGCTGTTGATGCTATTTTTTCTGTGCTTCTGATGTTGAAGCTGTTACTCCCATCTTGCTTCTGCTGTTGAAGCTGTTTTTCCCACACTGCTGCTGCTGAAGCAATTTTTCACCATGCTGCTGCTACAGAAGCTGTTTTCCACAGCTGCTGCTGCTGTTGAAGACATTTTCCCCATGCTGCTGCTCTTGAAGCTGTTTTCCCTGTGCTGCTGCTGCTGACATTAGTTTCCCCCTGCTCTTGTAGCTGAAGCTGTTTTCCCCATGCTGCTGCTGAAGTTGCTTTCCCCATGCTGCTTCTGCTGCTGAAGTCGTTTTTCCCATGCTGCTGCTGTTGAAGCCATTCTTCGCAGGATGCTGCTGTTGAAGTCATTCTTCCCATGCTGCTGCTGAAGAAATTGCTTTCCACACACTTTTGCTGTTGAAGGTGTTTTCTCCATGCTGCTGTTGTTGAAGCTGTTTTCTTCATGCTGTTGCTGCTGCTAAAACCCTTTCCCCATGCTGCTACTGTTGATGCTGTTTTCCAAATGCTTCTGCTGTTAAAGCTGTTTTCCCCATGCTGCTGCTGTTGAACTGGGTTTCCTCATGCTGCTCCTGCTGCTGAAGCTGATTTCCTCATGCTGCTGTTGAAGCTGTTTTTTCCATGCTCCTGCTGCTGAAGCTGTTTTCTCCATGCTGCTGCTGAAGCTGAAACTGTTTTCCCCATGCT
This sequence comes from Protopterus annectens, assembly GCF_019279795.1. Lineage (NCBI taxonomy): Eukaryota > Metazoa > Chordata > Ceratodontiformes > Protopteridae > Protopterus > Protopterus annectens. Next base: position 440,856,113 of record NC_056748.1, read on the forward strand.
GCTACTGTTGATGATTTGTTCCCATTGCTGCTGCTGTTGAAGTTGGTTTCCTTATGCTGCTCCTGCTGTTGAAGATGTTTTCTCCATGCTGCTACTGCTGAAGCTGTTTTCTCCATGCTGCTGTTGTTGAAGCTGTTTTCTCCATGCTGTTGCTGCTGCTAAAACCGTTTTCCCCATGATGCTACGGTTGATGCTGTTTTCCCCATGCTGCTGCTGTTGATGTTATTTTTCCCATGCTGCTGTTTTTGAAGCTGCTTTCCTCATGCTGCTTCTATGCTGCTGCTGATGTTGAAGCTGATTTCCCCAAACTGCTGCTGTTGAAGCTGTTTTCTCCATGCTGCCATTGCTGCTGCTGAAGCTATTTTCTCTGTGCTGCTGCTGTTGAAGCTGTTTTCCCATGCTGCTGCTTTTGAAGCTGTTTTCTCCATGCTGCAGCCTTTGAAGCTGCTTTCCCCATGCTGCTTCCATGCTGCTGCTGTTGAAGCTGTTTTCTCCACACTGCTACTGTTAAAACTGTTTTCCCCACACTGCTGCTTTTAAAGCTGTTTTCCCCACACTGCTGCACCTGAAGCTGTTTTCCCCATGTTCCTGCTATTGAAGCTGTTTTCCTCACACTGCTGCTGAAGCTGTTTTCCCAATGTTGCTGCTGTTGAAGCTGTTTTCTCCATGTTGCTGCTGCTGAAACTGTTTGTTCCATGCTGCTGCTGTTGTTGATGCTATTTTTTCTGTGCTTCTGATGTTGAAGCTGTTATTCCCATCTTGCTGCTGCTGTTGAAGATGTTTTTCCCACACTGCTGTTGCTGAAGCCATTTTTCACCATACTGTTGCTACAGAAGCTTTTTTCCACAGCTGCTGCTGCTGTTGAAGACATTTTCCCCATGCTGCTGCTCTTGAAGCTGTTTTCCCTGTGCTGCTGCTGTTGATATTAATTTCCCCCTGCTGTTGTAGCTGAAGCTGTTTTCCCCATGCTGCTGCTGAAGTTGCTTTCCCCATGCCGATTCTGCTGCTGAAGTCATTTTTCCCATGCTGCTGCTGTTGAAGCCATTCTTCCCAGGATGCTGCTGTTGAAGTCATTCTTCTCATGCTGCTGCTGAAGAAATTGCTTTCCCCACACTTTTGCTGTTGAAGGTGTTTTCTCCATTCTGGTACTGCTGAAGCTTTCTCTATGCTGCTGTTGTTGAAGCTGTTTTCTCCATGCTGTTGCTGCTGCTTAACCCCTTTCCCCATGCTGCTACTGTTGATGCTGTTTTCCCTATGCTTCTGCTGTTGAACTGGGTTTCCTCATGCTGCTCCTGCTGCTGAAGCTGTTTTCTCCATGCTGCTACTGCTGAAGCTGTTTTCTCCATGATCCTGTTGCTGAAGCTGTTCTCTCCATGCTGTTGCTGCTGCTAAAACCATTTTCCCCATGCTGCTACTGTTGATGAGTTTTTCCCATTGCTGCTGCTTTTGAAGTTGGTTTCCTCATGCTGCTCCTGCTGAAGCTGTTTCTCCATGCTGCTGTTGTTGAAGTTGTTTTTCCATGCTGTTGCTGCTGCTAAAACCATTTTCCCCATGATGCTACTGTTGATGCTGCTTTCCCTATGCTTCTGCTGTTGAAGCTGTTTTCCCCATGCTGCTGCTGTTGAACCTGGTTTCCTCATGCTGCTCCTGCTGCTGAAGCTGTTTTCTGTGTGCTGCTGTTCAAGCCATTTTCCCCATGCTGTTGCTGCTGGCAATCTTGATGCTGTTTTCCTCATGCAGCTGCTGTTGAAGTCATTTTCCCCATGCTACTGCTGCTGCTCTTGAAGCCATTTTCCCCATGCTATTGCTGCCAAACCTGTTTTCCCTGCACAGCTGCTGTTGAAGCTGTTTCCTCCACGATGCTGTTGCTAAAGCTGTTTTCCCCATCTGCTGTTGTGAAGGTGTCTTCCCCATGCTGCTGCTCTTGAAGCTGTTCTCCACCTGCTGCTGCAGTTGAAGGTGTCTTCCCCATCTTGCTGCTCTTGAAGCTGTTCTCCACACATTGCTGCTGCTCAAGCCATTTTTCTCATGTTGCTGCCACTGAAGCTGTTTTCCTCATGCTGTTTCTGCTGAAGCTGTCATCCCCATGCAGCTGCTGTTGATGCTGTTTCCTCCATCTTGCTGCTATTCAAGCTGTTTTCCCTATGCTACTGCTCCTGCTGAAGCTGTTTCCTCATGCTATTGCTGAAGCTATTTTCCCCAAGCTGCTGCTGAAGCCATTTTTCCCCATGCTGCTATGATTGAAGCTGTTTTCCCCACACTACTGCTGTTGAAGCTGTTCTCCCCATGCTGCTGCTGTTGAAGCTGTTCCTCCATGCTGATGATGTTGAACCTGTATTCCCTGTGCTACTACTGCTGCTAAAGCTGTTTCCCCATACCACTTCTGATGCTGAAGCTGTTTTCCTCATGCCGTTGCTGCTGAAGCTGTTTTCCCTGTGCTGTTGATTCTGAAGCTGTTCTACCCATACTGTTGCTGTTGAAGCCATTTCCCATGTTACTGCTGTTGAGGCCATTCTTCCAATGATGCTGCTGTTCATAGGTGGTAACTAGGCTTGTAGTCCAGGGGGCCACTGAGTAGCCCAGTTGCCCAAAAGCACTGTCAGTTTAAGTGTCTTGCTCAAGGTCACACATTAGGCAAATGAGGGTTGTGGAAAACAAACTGTACCACAGAAACTACAGCTCAAAGCCTTACCATCTGGGTCAACTGCCAGACTAAAAAGCAGCCCATTTCCATACTGGGAGTTGAATCCAGGGCACTTGAGTGAAGACCAGGAATCTTAACTGCTAGACCATATGATAAGCTATTCTTCCAATGATGCTGCTGCTGTTGTTGAAGCTATTTTCCCCACACTGCCACTGCTGAAGACATTTTTCCACTGTTGCCACTGTTTTTCCCCATGCTACCATTGCTGAAGCCTTTTTCCCCATGCTGCTGCTGTTGAAGCTGTTTTCCCAATGATACTGTTGCTGTTGACCCTGTTTTCCACATGCTGCTGCTGATGTTAAAGCTGTTTTCCCCATGCTGCTGCTGCTGAAGTGGTTTTCCTCACATTGCTGCTGCTGTTCATGCTGGGTTCCCCATGCTACTGCTGCTGAGGATGTTTTCCCCACAGTGCTGCTAAGGAAGCTGATTTTCCCATGCTGCTGCTGTTGAAGCTGTTTTCTCCATGATGATGATGCTGCTGCTGCTGAAGCTGTTTTCACCATGCAGCTGATACTGATGTTGTTTTCCCCAGGCTGCTGCTGCTGCTGCTACTGCTGCTGAAGCTGTTTCCCCATGCTGCTGCTGATGCTGAAGCTGTTTTACCCATACTGCTGCAGTTAAAGCTGTTTTCCCCATGCTCCTACTGCTGAAGCTGTCTTCCCCATGCTGCAGTTGTAGAATCCATTTTTCCCATGCTGCTGCTGCTATTAAAGCCATTTCCCCCATGCTGCTGCTGCTATTGATGCTGCTTTCTTCATGCTACTACTGCTAAGGATGTTTTCCCCACACTGCTGCTGCTGAAGCTGATTTCCCCACATTGCTGTTGTTGAAGCTGTTTTCCCCATGCTGCTGCTGCTGTTGTTGCAGTTTTCCCTACACTGCTGCTGTTTAAGCTGTTTTCCACATGCTGCTGCCACTGAAGCAGTTTTCCACACAATGCTGCTGAAGCTGTTTTCCTCACACTGCTGTCACTGAAACTGTTTTCTCCATGCTGGTGCTGTTGAAGCCATTCTCCCCAAGCTGCTGCTGCTGTTGAAGCTGTTTTCTTCATGTTGCTGCTATTGAAGCCATTTTTCTGACACTGCCAGTGTTGAAGCTGTTTTCCCCATGATGCCACTGTTGAAGCTGATTTCTCCACACTGCTGCTGTAGCTGTTTTCCCAATGCTGCTGCTGCTGAAGCTTTTTTCCCCACACTGCTGTTGTTGAAGCTGTTTTCCCCATGCTGCTGCTGCTGAAGCTGTTTTCCCCACACTGCTGCTGCTGAAGCTGTTCTCCCTGTGCTGCTGCTGCTGAAGCTTTTTCCCCATGCTGCTGCTGCTGCTGAAGCTGTTTTCCCCATGCTGCTGCTGCTGCTGAAGCTGTTTTCCCCATGCTGCTGCTGCTGTTGGTGCTGTTTTCCCTGTGCTGCTCATGCTCAAGCTATTCTCCCCATGCTGTTGCTGCTGAAGCCATTTTCTCATGCTGCTGTTGTTGAAGCCATTTCCCCATACTGTTGCTGTTGAAGCCATTTCCCCATGTTACTGCTGTTGAGACCATTCTTCCAATGATGCTGCTGTTCATAGGTGGTAACTAGGCTTGCAGTCCAGGGGGCCAATGAGCAGCCTAGCCCAAATTACCAGTTTCCCAAAAGCACTGTCAGTTTGCATGTCTTACTCAAGGTCACACAGTAGGCAAATGAGGGCTGTGGTTAACAAACTCTGTACCACAGAAACTACAGCTCACAGCCTTAACCCTCTGGGCCAACTGCCGGATTAAAAAGCATTCCATCTCCACACCGGGAGTTGAATTTGGGGTACTAGAGTATACACCAGGAATCTTAACTGCTAGACCATATGTTGAAGCTGTTCTCCCAATAGTGCTGCAGCTGTTGTTGAGGCTATTTTCCCCAAACTGCCACTGTTGCCATTGTTGAAGCCATTTTCCCCATGCTGCCACTGCTGAAGCCTTTTTCCCCATGCTGCAGCTACTGAAGCTGTTTTCTCCATGCTGCTGCTGCTGAAGCTGTTTTCCCCACACTGCTGTTGTTGAAGCTGTTTTCCCCACACTGCTGTTGTTGAAGCTGTTTTCCCCATGCTGCTGCTGCTGAAGCTGTTTTTCCCATGCTGCTGTTGTTGAAGCTGTTTTCCCCACACTGCTGTTGTTGAAGCTATTTTCCTCATGCTGCTGCTGATGAAGCTGTTTCCTTATGCTGCTGCTGCTGAAGCTTTTTTCTCCATGCAGCTGCTGCTGAAGTGTTTTTTTCCATGCTACTGCTGATGTTTCCTCACACTGCTGCTACCGCAGCTATTTTCCCCACACTGCTGTTGTTGAAGCTGTTTTCCCCATGCTGCTACTGAAGCTTTTTTCCCCATGCTGCTGCTGAAGCTGTTTTCCCCACACTGCTGCTGCTGAAGCTGTTTTCCCCACACTGCTGTTGTTGAAGCTGTTTCCCCACACTGCTGTTGTTGAAGCTGTTTTCTCCATGCTGCTGCTGCTGAAGCTGTTTTACCCACACTGCTGTTGTTGAAGCTGTTTTCCCCATGCTGCTGCAGTTGAAGCTATTTTCCCCATGTTGCTGCTGAAGCTGTTTTTCCCATGCTGCTGCTGCTGTTGTTGAAGCTGTTTCAACATGATGCTGCTGTTGAAACTGTTTTCTCTATGCTGCTGCTGTTGAAGCTGTTTTCTCATTGATACTGTTGCTGTTGACCCTGTTTTCCGCATGCTGCTGCTGATGTTAAAGCTGTTTTCCCCCATGCTGCTGCTGCTGTTCATGCTGGGTTCCCCATGTTACTACTGCTGAGAATGTTTTCCCCACTGTGCTGCTACTGAAGCAGATTTTCCCATGCTGCTTCTGTTGAAGCTGTTTTCTCCATGATGCTGCTGATGAAGCTGTTTTCACCACTCTGCTGATACTGATGTTGTTTTCCCCAGGCTGCCGCTTCTGCTACTGCTGCTGAAATTTTTTTCACCGCAGTGCTGCTACTGAAGCAGATTTTCCCATGCTGCTGCTGTTGATACTGTTTTCCCCACATTGCTGTTGCTGAAGCTTTTTTCCCCATGCTGCTGTTGTTGTTGCAGTTTTCCCCACACTGCTGCTGTTTAAGCTGTTTTCCACATGCTGCTGCTGCTGAAGCAGTTTTCCACACAATGCTGCTGAAGCTGTTTTCCTCACACTGCTGTCACTGAAACTGTTTTCTCCATGATGGTGCATTTGAAGCCATTCTCCCTATGCTGCTGTTGAAGCTGTTTTCCTCATATTGCTGCTGTTGAAGCCATTTTTCTGACACTGCCAGTGCTGAAGCTGTTTTCCCCATGCTGCTGCTGTTGATGTTGTTTTTCCCATGCTGCTGCTGTTGATGTTGTTTTTCCCATGCTGCTGCTTTTGAAGCTGCTTTCCCCATGCTGCTTCTATGCTGCTGCTGATGTTGAAGCTGATTTCCCCAAACTGCTGCTGTTGAAGCTGTTTTCTCCATGCTGCCACTGCTGCTGCTAAAGCCATTTTCACCATGCTGTTGCTGCTGAAGCTGTTTTCCCCATGCTGCTGCTGCTACTGTTGCAGCTGTTTCCTCATGATGCTGCTGCTGAAACTGTTTTCTCTATGCTGCTGCTGTTGAAGCTGTTTTCCCAATGTTTCTGTTGAACCTGTTTTCCCCATGCTGCTGCTAATGTTAAAGCTGTTTTCCCCATGCTGCTGCTACTGTTTTTTCCACAGTGCTGGTGCTGAAGCCATTTTTCACCATACTGCTGCTACAGAAGCTGTTTTCCACAGCTGCTGCTGCTGTTGAAGACATTTTCCCCATGCTGCTGCTGAAGCTGTTTTTCTGTGCTTCTGATGTTGAAGCTGTTATTCCCATGCTGCTGCTGCTGTTGAATCTGTTTTTCCCACAGTGCTGGGGCTGAAGCCATTTTTCACCATACTGCTGCTACAGAAGCTGTTTTCCACAGCTGCTGCTGCTGTTGAAGACATTGTCCTCATGCTGCTGCTGAAGCTGTTTTCCCCACACTGCTGCTGCTGAAGCTGTTTTCCCCACACTGCTGCTGCTGAAGCTGTTTTCCCCACGCTGCTGTGGTTGAAGCTGTTTTCCCCATGCTGCTGTTGTTGAAGCTGTTTTCCCCACAGTATTGCTGCTGAAGCTGTTTTACCCATGCTGCTGCTGTTGAAGCCGTTTCCCCATGCTGTTGCTGCTGAAACTGTTTTCTCTATGCTGCTGCTGTTGAAGCTGTTTTCCCAATAATATTGTTGCTGTTGAACCTGTTCCACATGCTGCTGCTGATGTTAAAGCTGTTTCCTCGTGCTGCTACTACTGTTCATGCTGGGTTCCCCATGCTACTGCTGCTGAGAATGTTTCCCCACCCCACAGTGCTGCTACTGAAGCAGATTTTCCCATGCTGCTGCTGTTGAAGCAGTTTTCTCCATGATGCTGCTGCTGCTGAAGTTGTTTTCACCACTCTGCTGATACTGATGTTGTTTTCCCCAGGCTGATGCTTATGCTACTGCTGCTGAGAATGTTTTCCCAACAGTGCTGCTACTGAAGCAGATTTTCCCATGCTGCTGCTGTTGATACAGTTTTCCCCACATTGCTGTTGTTTAAGCTTTTTTCCTCATGCTGCTGCTGCTGCTGCTGCTGCTGTTGCAGTTTTCCCCACACTGCTGCTGTTTAAGCTGTTTTCCACATGCTGCTGCTGAAGCAGTTTTCCACACAGTGCTGATGAAGCTGTTTTCCCTCACACTGCTGTCACTGAAACTATTTTCTCCATGATGGTGCATTTGAAGCCATTCTCCCTATGCTGCTGTTGAAGCTCATTTCCTCATGTTGCTGCTGTTGAAGCCATTTTTCTAACACTGACAGTGCTAAAGCTGTTTTCCCCATGCTGCTGCTGTTGATGTTGCTTTCCCCATGCTGCTACTTTTGAAGCCGCTTTACCCATGCTGCTTCTATGCTGCTGCTGATGTTGAAGCTGATTTCCCCAAACTGCTGCTGTTGAAGCTATTTTCTCCATGCTGCCACTGCTGCTGCTGAAGCTATTTTCTCTGTGCTGCTGCTGTTGAAGCTGTCTTCCCCATGCTGCTGCTTTTGAAGCTTTCTCCATGCTGCAGCCTTTGAAGCTGCTTTCCCCATGTTGCTTCCATGCTGCTGCTGCTGTTGAAGCTGTTTTCCCCACACTGCTACTGTTAAAGCTGTTTTCCCCACACTGCTGCTGTTAAAGCTGTTTTCCCCACACTGCTGCTGCTGAAGCTGTTTTCCCCATGCTGCTGCTGTTGAAGCTGTTTTCCTCACACTGCTGCTGAAGCTGTTTTCCCCATGTTTGTGCTGTTGAAGCTGTTTTTTCCATGTTGCTGCTGCTGAAGCTGTTTTTTTCTATGCTGCTGCTGCTGTTGCTGCTGTTGCTGCTATTTGTTCTGTGCTTCTGATGTTGAAGCTGTTATCCTCATGCTGCTGCTGCTGTTGAAGCTGTTTTTCCCACACTGCTGGTGCTGAAGCCATTTTTCATAATGCTGCTGCTACAGAAGCTGTTTTCCACAGGTGCTGTTGAAGACATTTTCCCCATGCTGCTGCTCTTAAAGCTGTTTCCCCATGCTGCTGCTGTTGATATTGGTTTCCCCCTGCTGTTGAAGCTGAAGCTGTTTTCCCCATGCTGCTGCTGTTGACGTTGGTTTCCTCATGCTGTTGCAGCTGAAGTTGCTTTCCCCATGCTGCTTCTGCTGCTGAAGTCATTTTTCCCATGCTGCTGTTGAAGCCATTCTCCCCAGGATGCTGCTGTTGAAGCCATTTTCCCCATAATGCTGCTATTGAAGTCATTCTTCCCATGCTGCTGCTGTTGAAATTGCTTTTCCCACACTTTTGCTGTTGAAGGTGTTTTCTCCATGCTGCTACTGCTGAAGCCATTTTTTCCATGCTGCTGTTGCTGAAGCTGTTTTCTCCATGCTGTTGCTGCGGCTAAAACCGTTTTCCCCATGCTGCTACTGTTGATGCTTTTTTCCCATTGCTGCTGCTGTTGAACTTGGTTTCCTCATGCTGCTCCTGCTGTTGAAGCTGTTTTATGTGTGCTGCTGCTATTGAAGCCATTTGCCCCATGCTGCTGCTGCTGGTGGTCTTGATGCTGTTCTCCCCATGCAGCTGCTGTTGAAGTAATTTTCCCCACGCTACTGCTGCTGCTCTTGAAGCCATTTTCCCCATGCTGATGCTGCCAAAGCTGTTTTCCCTGCACTGCTGCTGTTAAAGCTGCTTTCTGCATGCTGAAGCTGTTTTCCCCAGCTGCTGTTGCAAAAGGTGTCTCCCCCATGCTGCTGCTCTTGAAGCTGTTCTCCACCTGCTGCTGCAGCTGAAGCTGCCTTCCCCATCTTGCTGCCCTTGAAGCTTTTCTCCCCACATTGCTGCTGCTCAATTCATTTTTGTCATGCTGCTGCTGCTGAAGCTGTTTTCCTCATGCTGTTGCTGCTGAAGCTGTTTCCCCATGCTGCTGCTGAAGCCATTTTCCCCAAGCTGCTGCTGAAGTCATTTTTTCCCCTTGCTGCTACTGTTGAAGCTGTTTTCCTCACACTACTGCTTTTGAAGCTGTTCTTCCCACGCTGCTGTTGTTGAAGTTGTTTCCTCCATTTTGCTGTTGTTGAACCTGTATTCCCTGTCCTGCTACTGTTGCTGAAGCTGTTTCCCCATGCTGCTGCTGCTGCTGCTGAAGCTGTTTTCCGCATGCCATTACTGCTGAAGCTGTTTTCCCTGTGCTGCTGATGCTGAAGCTGTTCTCCCCATACTGTTGCTGTTGAAGCCATTTCCCCATGTTACTGCTGTTGAGGCCATTCTTCCAGTGATGCTGCTGTTCATAGGTGGTAACTAGGCTTGCAGTCCAGGGGGCCACTGAGTTGCCCAGTTGCCCAAAAGCACTGTCAGTTTAAATGTGTTGCTCAAGGTCACACATTAGGCAAATGAGGGTTGTGGAAAACAAAATGTACCACGGAAACTACAGCTCACAGCCTTAACCCTCTGGGCCAAATGCAAGACTAAAAAGCAGCCCATTTCCATACCAGGAATTGAATTCAGGGCACTTGAGTGAAGACCAGGAATCTTAACTGCTAGACCATATGTTAAAGCTATTCTCCCAATGGTGCTGCTGCTGTTGTTGAAGCTATTTTCCCCACACTGCCACTGTTGAAGCCATTTTCCCCACGTTGCCACTGTTTGTTCCCCATGCTACCACTGCTAAAGCCTTTTTCCCCATGCTGCTGCTGCTGAAGTTGTTTTCCCCATGATGCTGCTGCTGAAGCTGTTTTCCCCACACTGCTGTTGTTGAAGTTGTTTTCCCCTCACTGCTACTGTTAAAGCTGTTTTCCCCACACCACTGCTGTTAAATCTGTTTTCCCTACACTGCTACTGCTGAAGCTGTTTTCCTCACGCTGCTGTTGTTGAAGCTGTTTTCCCCACACTGCTGTTGTTGAAGCTTTTTCCGCACGCTGCTGTTGTTAAAGCTGTTTTCCTCACACTCCTGCTGTTGAAGCTGTTTTCACACACTGCTGCTGCTGAAGCTGTTTTCCCCAGGCTGCTGCTGCTGAAGCTGTTTTAAGCATTGAAAGCTGACCATATCTCTGCACTTGATTAGGTGTGTTGCTGTCCCCTATTGATTCAAGGTTCTACAACAGCTTATATAACTCACATGTAAACTGTTGGATATGCCTTCTTCACACTGTTGTGAAGCTGTGTTTTATTTTTAAGTGTGTAACACCTTGGCTCTCTATTTCATTATTATCAATGTTTTCCATTGTGTTCTGCATTTGCCCTAACTTTTTAAAACCCTGCTGCTTTACTTACTTTCACATTGTTCTGCTTTGTACACTGTCATTTGCACTTGCAGTCCTTTTCCCACTCACCTGTCAGAGTTGTTTTTAAAGTCCAATAATACCAGTGTGTGCTGAATAAATGCTTCTCGAACCAAAACATAAATCCAACAAGCAGAAATAAGATGAAACACCAGGCTGTCATAAAACCAGCAACAGTTTATTCAGGAAACAGGCATAGGCAAAGGCATAAGCACTTTTCAGTGGAGGCAACTTGTAACCACAGTCATGTGGTTTACCTAGCAGTGTGTAAAACCTGCAGTAAATTTTATGTAGGTAAAATGGACAGAAGACTGAAAGAAAGGGTAAGAGAACATCTGAATGATATAAGAAATACTATGGTTAGGAATGTATTAGCTAAATATGTAGTAGACACTTCCCCAGAGCATGCATTTAGGTTTCAAGTTATAGATATGGTACAGGAAAGTCTCAGGGGAGGTGATATCAGAAATGAAACAAAGTGTTTAGAAAGCAAATAGATTGTTAGATTAAGAGCAGATACAGGGTCAGGATTTAATGCTAAAGTACCATTCAAACCAATGTTGAAAGCACGTCCTCTTTTTAAATAAGAAGGGAGTTTTAATAAACTCCCTTTCAACCCCCCACCTTTTATACACATTCACTTTTTTTATACATGTTTACTATTAGTAGTGCATATATTTAAAATGTTATCTCTTTAAGAGTTTCATTAGGATGTCATGTGATTATTTCACTTTGTTATTTAATGGGCATTGAATTCGATAGATTTTATGCATCTGATGAAGCAGTTGCAATACTGTGAAAGTGCTTATGCCTTTGCCTGTCTCCTGAATAAACTGTTGCTGGTTTTATGGTAGCCTGGTGTTGCTTCATCTTACTTCTGCTTGTTGGATTTTTTTTTTAACTTTTGCCTTCATTAACTGCTATGAAAGGGGATGCATAATTGACATGATCTCCTTACATATAGACATTTTTGTCAGTTACATGTGTATACTCTTGTTTTATGTTTTAATGAAGTTAGTTCTTCTTTGGTTCCTTGCGTATTTACTCAACACCTTGCTGTTTGAGCTACTCTGTTGTGAGCATGAGCAGACATAGACATACATTATTATGCACTTTCCTAACATTTCATCCTATCACACTAGTTTGATTAGATTTTGGACTACCACAGTTATTACCCTTTCTGCTGATGGTGTCTCTTCATATTTATGTACATTTTGATTCTATGTTTGTCAGCACATAACTCCCCTGAATCACCCCCTTCATTCCGTAAGGGCATGCATGGCACTGATATATGAATACATTAAGATATTGGGATCAGTCTACATCTGTTCAGGTGACAGGAGCCTATTGTACAGATCAGCACAATATTCTATCATGCTATATACCATTAAGGTATATACTATATAGTGCATTTAGTTCCTAGAGTTGCTATAATTGCATCAACTGGCACTACTACATTTATTAGTTAATCTGTCTCAATTCATATACTACACTAAGCTGTTGAATCTGCAGCTGTCATACTGCTGTGAATCTGTGTTTAACCCCCATACTGCTGTGAAGCTGTGTTTTACTTTAAATCTGGAGTACCATAGCACTCCATTTGATTAGGTACTGGTGTTTTCCTCAGTGTTGTACTATTGCTCTGTGTGTGTGTGTGTGTGTGTGTGTGTGTGTGTGTGTGTGTGTGTGTGTGTGTGTGTGTGTGTGTGTGTGTGTGTGTGTGTTTCTGACTATCTTACTCACTTGCAAGTTGTTCTAATACCCATAAATGAACTGATTTATACCCAATCATTTCTTTGTTCGAATACCCATAAATGTCATGATTTATACCCAGTCATTTCTTCTTGTAAATCCTTTATCCCTCTCTATTAATGTTTTCATTGTTTCCCTTCAGTAACACTTTATGCTATGAGATGTTGTTGTTGTTGTTGTGTCTTTCGCCTTTTCCTGGTTAGGGGTCGCCACAGCGGAATTCCGGTCTGCTAATGATTGGCAGTAGATTTTTACGTGCCGAGTTGCCAGCTCTGACACACAACCTTCAACGAAGGTATGCCTAGTCACGCATGTCTCCATACAGAAGACACTCTAGCTGAGAATTGAACAGGACAACATCTTACTGTGAGGTGACAATGCTACTGCAGCACCACCACCGCAGTAGTTTATGCTATGAGATGGCTCACATAATTCATTTATCCTGTCTGCATAGACATAATTGGCCAGATTCAATAAAGCTTACACTGTGTACTAAGTGTACACAATATGTATTCAATAAAATTCTTATCACATTTTTTGTGCATTCTAGTCACTCAATAAGATTATGCAAAGTGTACATGCAGTCTCCACTTTGTGGTAACCTTTATTAATCCCTGTCAATATTTAAAGCTGCAAGAAAATCAGTAGAAAAACTAAAATTATGAGGAAGAAGGTATGAGTTATGCCTGTGTTGTCTGTTCACTCAGAACAGTGTACACTTAGTGCAGGTGTTATTCAATCCTGGGGGTAGAGGTTTTGAGGTTTGGATTTTATTTTCAAGGGTAATGTGGTCAAAGACGAATGTGCTGCCATGATGATGAGCCATAAAGAAAGGTTTAATTCTCTGCATGGATGAGAGATTTGCAACATGCTTTGAGAATTTGATTTATTTCTTGGTAAACAAGGAAGTTATAATGGAGAAAGTTATCATGTAAAGCACTGTTCTATTGGGAGAGAACTGTAATATTTGTAAGGGAAGAGGGGAAGATGCATGTTCTGAAGGTGTAACTGTGATAGAGTATAAGGTACAATCTACAAGGAAGGTGCAGGTCGGTTAGCTGGGTGTAATGTCAGTCCATAGCTCTTTTAGTTTGAATGTACAAGTTGCAATAAGGTAAGAACATTTGTAAATATAGGACTGTTTGAAATTAACTAGCAGTTACAGGATGGAGCAAGGTAAAACTGCTACTAGGTGCATTGATTATAGCAGTTTGCTAAGACTTAAAGAGGGTTATTATTATACAAATAATTATTGTATATGTGTAATTGAGTAGCATATGCAGCCTATAGCAGAATATAGGAAAAAGGTGAAAGTACGGGTATGTAAATTAAAGAAAATTTGGGAAATGTATTGCAAAGTTAACTACGTCTAACATGAATATGATGAAGCTAGTTCCTATTAACTGAACCTCACTTCCTAAAGAGCTTAGATATGAACAAGACTATAAGACATTCAAAGAAAAGCTTGCTTGAGAAAATCCTAAAAAATAATAGCATCTGAAAATGTTTCAGGGATACTAGCTAGCATTAATACTTCCTTATAATGCTACATTATGCAATCTAAGAAGTTCTAATGCTGAAAAATTCTAGCTAAATACATAACTTCTAACACTTGCACTGATACCTTATTCCTTAACTAAGTAATTGACTGACTAACTAACCAACTAACCAGCTAACTAACTAATCTTATTAGGATACTTTAATCCTTAACTAATTACCTAACCAACCTTGCTAAGCATATTTTCAATTCCTTAACTTAATATTATCTTATATCTTTTTTCTAAACCTTTCCATCCTTTCTACAACTCAGTATCCTTCCTTCCTTCCTACCATACATACCTTACAATGTTTCTATCCATCCTTTCTATTTACTACTCTCTGCCCTAATAATATGTCTCTATTATCTCCTACTATTCATCCTTTCTATACTTTACTCTGGTAGGGATGTTCTTGAATACATATTGTGTACACTTAGTATACACTTAGTGTAGGCATTATTGAATCTGGCCCTACATGTACTCTACTTTTCTAGACCACTCAGTCACACTCAGTAAAGATCTGGAATAACAGATTTAGCATTGCAGATAAGACAAATTACTACTGTTTCTTATCAAAGTTGCACCCATGCTATTAATATAATTTATAACAGGTAATACTGAAACAAATCCTAGTCCTGATCCTCATTTAAATAATATGCATTCTGCACATAACAGCCACCTCATAAACCAAACCAGTTCTTTTAATTTTGCTCTGAAAAACAACTAGACCAAATAGAGGCTTTCCTGCAAACACATGTGCCTAAATTCTGGCAATTAGAAAGGAAAAGATAAAATTCAGTACCAAAAACAGCTCACACTTCCCCACTAAAACTACTCCTTTGAAACCCAATCCAGTAAAAACAACTTACAATTACAATTTATTTCCAAGCAAACATCATCATTGATCATAACCCTAAATGTGTTATGGCTAGTATCCATCTTCAAAAAACAACCCTTCATTAGGCCATAGCATACATTCCAGCACCTGCAAACCCAGAAAAAATTCAAAGATCTTTTAAAATGTTTTCTTCAATCAGCTCATCCATTTAAAAATATTCACATCCTTAGTGATTTCAGCAATAGTCATTTTGGAACTTTATCAAATGATCTTAATGGATTTGTAATAAACAGCAGGCTAATAGAAATCTTTAATACCCTGAGTGGGCCTAATTTCTAACTAGTACCTTACTGGACCTAATTACAGTCAGCTCTTCATCTCCAGCTCAGGGCTTAAAGTTCTAGTCCCTAATTTTAGTGACCATTCTTTCATCACTGTTGATGTCACCATGCCATACAAAAAGACACCACCTATATTACTTCATTTTAATTCCAAAAACTCAACAAAATATTAATACTCTGAAAACAAAGCATGATTCTGTAGATTGGTAACAGGTAATGCACTGCTCTAATCCCTTAGAAACTATCCCAGTATTAATCAATAAGATCCTGTATCTTCAAGAAAAAAACACATTCTCATTATCTCTATACTATTAAAACCAAGAACTAGCATTTGAATAACAAAATAACCAAAAACTCTATCCAGACTTGATGACAATGCCTGACAATGCCTTGCCACCTTAGGAAAAACGCTCCAGTGTCAACTTTCAAAGACAAATTCATTACCTAAGAACAGAAAAAGTTATTCAAAGGTAAAACACCACAGACTTTTCTGTGCAAGCAATAAACTGCCATGTTCAAACAACCAAAGCAGTTTCAAGGATTAGATAACAGTATTACAGGCCATAATCCTTATAAAAATTTGACAACAAATAATTCTTTACAGATCACTACATGCCACCTTGCAACTATTGATTTACTGAAGATATTTCCAGTTTTCCTCCTCTCAACCTATCCGGCACTACAACTTCATCTGAACATCCATCTGTGCTCCAGCCAGTGACTCACTCAGACACAAATGGCCTATTACCATGTTTTATTAAGGAGTACTGTTTACACATTTATTTAATTTTATGTCCTTTTATTTTAATTACGTTTTAGTTAACTTGGTAAAGCACATTACTCCCCCACTGCAAGAAATCTGTAACCTTTCCCAGGTCCAATAACATTATATTAAATATATGGAAACAAGTTGTTGCAATGCCATTTCCAAAAATCCTGAAAGTAACTTCTCCAAATGATTACAGATGTCACACTTGACAGACTCCATGGAAAGCACACTCTACAGGGAATTGTCTGCCTATATTAAAAAATATTAATTATTATCACCTTGCCAGTATGAACTTTAATCAGGCAGGAGTATCATGGATATAAACACATACACACAGATGACAATCTTTCTAATATGGATGAAGAACACCAGGCAAAAACAGTCATTATTAATCTAGCTAAAGCTTTTCAGTTAATAATCTACTCTGTCTCTCACATCTATTGGTATTAATATTAATGCCATAGGCTGGTTTAATAATTACATCTGTGGCAGAAATTTCAGGGTAAAAATAGATAGACTTAGTTTTTTCCTGTTGTTCATCTTACCAAAGGTATGCCCCAAGGATCTTGCCTGCCCCTTACTCTTTTCTGTCTTTGTAAACAGGGTCCCAGCTAATACACCACACATTTCTATCATCCTAAGCAATGATGACATGGTAATCTATAGATCTAGTTCCTCACTCTCCACAATAAAAAGGAATAGAAAATTATACTGAGCTTCTCTTTTACTGGCTACATAACGGCAGACTTCTTAACATGAAAAAATAAAACAAAGGCTATGATATTTTGCACACATCAGAAACAGTCATGTGTACCCCTAAATGGAAAACCATCCACAACAATCAATACCCTATTAAAATATCCAAACACTTTTATTGCCATGGACTCTTTGATCCACAAATAAACACCATATCAGCTTGACAAACCTAAAACCAACAACCAGCTGTTTTGGGCCTGCAAGATCTCTAACTTTCTCTACAAAGATAGCTATAATTCAACTGATAAATAAATCCTCTTAACACAGCTAAAATATAGTTTCCACAGATTCCATGGAAGAAAAAAAAATCTAACTTTGAGGTTATGCGCAACCAGATTTACAGGTACCTTACCTTGGCAGCTAAGAATGAATAACTACTGCCACACTGTTTCTAAAGCTAAATAGCACTGCCAAAATCAAACAGCATATCCTCTACTTGCCTTTTTTCAAACTAATTAATCTTGTGTCATTTTCTTTCTTGCTGTCTCACTTGCAGAACAACCAATTATTGTCTAACATCCCATCTCCCATACTTTCCTGTCTTACAAATCCCACATATTAAACACCATTGCCCCAAACGCTGCTTTTCACATATTGCCCCATACTATGACAGTTACTGTCATGTACCCTAAATCATGAAACTCCTTACCCAGATTTCACTCTGAGCTCAAAGCACATCTGCAACTAAAATCAAAGTGTACATGTTTCTTAAAAGCAGCAATTGCTTAGACTCCTCCACCCCTATTCATTTCTAAAGCCACATTAATTAAAACCTTAACTACATTCATCCATTAAACCTATCTGTAAACAACCTTTACTTTATCCCCGCCCATACTGTTCTCCAAAGTTCCACTTCCCTTCTACAATGCATCCAGATAGATATCCTGTCTACTTTTTTCTCCAGTAATATCTCTTCATTTCTTCTATCCATCCTGTCTACTTTTTTCTCCAGTAATTTCTCTTCATTTCTTCTTTCTATTCTCTAACTTAGCCACAGTAATTGACTACTGACTTCATACCATTCCTGCTGCAATCCTCACTTGTTTTTTTTTTTCCTTTCTCTCCCTGTCTCTCTGCATTCATCTAGTACTAACATTCTCCTCACAGGTTCCCTCTTATTTTCTGCCACACCAACAGCCTCATACTTCTCTTATTTCCCTGTCTTGTGTTATTTCTCCCTACCTATCTATTCATCTTTCAGAAACACTTTTTGTTCCATAATGTTGCATCTATATTATTTGTGTAAATATCTCATCTAAATCTGATATGCAGCTATATTCAGTGTTAGAACTTAACTTTGAAAATACTGATTTTTTGTAAATACTTCTGTGCAACTGACAGCATTGTATATGCTTAATTGTGAGTGATAAGTAATACGAATCTTTGAAATGCTTCGTATTGGAGGTTGACAAGCATATTGTGACAGACCTGCAAGTCCATACTTATAATAGTTCATAAAATGCTTGTATATCCTATAAGATAATTATAGAGTTCGCATATGATCACCTGTCTGTAAAATTATTCCTTTTATTTCGGACAAGTCTGGTAGTGGGTATGTTTATCAAATTGTATATCTTCAAAGTGCACTGCAAAAATATGTCTGTTAAAAGCACAGAGATGAGTGTTTGCTGTAGCAGGCTTTTAATCCGAGATCACTGAAAATGATAAAATATGCTTGATTCTCTGGGGATGTGTAAGTCTTAGTGCTAGTTGTCTGTAGTTGCAGGAGTGTGGGGGTGATGAGCAGTGGTGTTCTTAAAAGCTAACCCCCGACTGTTGTTTCAACAATGAGAGCTCAGCAAAACACGATTGTTCTATTTGCTCATTATGCAACAACTTAATTAATGAATCAGCTGCTTGTTAAATGGCTATGCAGGTCTAAGCTATGATACGGGCTTTGAAGGGGTATTGCATATTGCATATTACATATATCTTTAATTATCTATATAACTATTTATCTAGATCTCTCTCTCTCTCTCTATATATATATATATATATATATATATATATATATATATAAAATACACACACATATATATATATATATATATATAT